>NW_028165478.1:0-50244 GCF_964263955.1 Coregonus lavaretus | reverse complement strand
TTTTGACTATTTAAATACGTATAATGTGCAGAGGAGATGTTTATACTATTTTTCTCTTGCATAAAATCCAACACATTACTATTAAGTCAAAATGAAAATGATTGTAAACATTAAAGAAAAGTATATTATCAAGATAATAAAACTATTACTAAAACCTATTACTAATGACTGTGTGCAAAAAAATAATATATATTTTACCCATATTTTACCAGGTAATTTGACTGAGAACATGTTCTCATTCACAGCAACGACCTGGGGAATAGTTATGAGACTACAAGTGTGTGTGAATTGAAATAATTTATGTCACACTACTAGCAGTGGCGTGAGGGGCCATGTAAGGGGCCCCGACCAGGGGGCCACGGTGTAGGATCAGTGCTGCAGCTGCCCTGCCAGTGTGGCAGGTAGATGACAAAATGATAATGCTAATTTCAGCCCTGGTCTGTCTGTCTAACTGACTTATCCTGACAGATCACCCACACTGCTGCTGATCTGATTCATACACTAGTCTCATTTCCCATAAGCACTTCTCACAGCTCAGTCACCCTCCTCCTCTCCCTCCCTCCCTCCCCTCCCTCCCTCCCTCCTCCCTCTCTCTCCCTCCCTCCCTCCCTCCCCTGTCCGTTACTCATTCACTCACTCAGTTGTCACTCTGGCCCTCCTATCAGCCTCAGTACATTTGTACAAAACTACAAACCAGCAGTGTGAGGAGCTGTCTTTCTCTCAGTCTCTCTCTCTCTCTCTCTCTCTCTCTCTCTCTCCTCTCTCTCTCTCTCTCTCTCTCTCTCTCTCTCTCTCTCTCTCTCTCTCTCTCTCTCTCTCTCTCTCTCTCTCTCTCTCTCTCTCTCTCTCTCTCTCTCTCTCTCTCTCTCTGTCTCTCTCTCTCTCTCTCTCTCTCTCTCTCTCTCTCTCTCTCTCTCCCCTATCTCTCTCTCTCTCTCTCTCTCTCTCTCTCTCTCTCTCTCTCTCTCTCTCTCTCTCTCTCTCTCTCTCTCTCTGTCTCTCTCTCTCTCTCTCTCTCTCTCTCTCTCTCCTCTCTCTCTCTCTCTCTCTCTCTCTCTCTCTCTCTCTCTCTCTCTCTCTCTCTCCTGAATGATACAGTTTGTTGTGTTGGGTCTGCTGATGCTCATATGCCACCGCTGTAGACTTATTTGTCTATTTAAGATGACCATGAAAACGTATACTAAAAACTTGGGAATCAATCAATCCGCCACCATTAACACAATGGAAAAATCGAATGATTTATTATTGAAATATTGAAATAGCATGGGCGACCCAGAAAAACAAATTGGTACAATTTAAGGCCAACAATAATGCAGGTACTAGGGATGGGGGTGTGAACATGTGGGTCTGGGCAGATGAGAATGTAGTCGTTGTTTGTGTGTGCCTGTAAGTTGTTGTTTGTATGTGTCTGTTTGTTTCTGGTGTGGGGAATATATATATATATTTTTAAACAGATCAAATATTATTACAAAATAAGATGACCTTGAGGTGGGACAGCACACAGGTCCCAGGGCAGGGCAGGGCAGGGAAACCCCCTAAAAGTCCCCCCAAGCCACCCCCTACTCTGTCTATCAACTGCCATGCTTAGGAAGGACTAATAACACACACCGTTGTGTGGGGAAACCATGTAAATGATGCTGTCAACCTTTTCAACCAGGAGAGGCAGCCTGGCATACCTTAACGTCACCCTTTAAATAAGGTCTGTTCTCTCATTCTCATCTGTCCTATAAAATCTGTTTTATGTTTTGCCTGATTCCCTTGAGTTTTTCCCAAAATTCTCCATTTTGTTTTTCCAGGTTTCCGTTTTCCCCTGTTTATGTTTTTTTTTCACTCTCAAAATCACACTTTTTTTAAAAATAGAAAAACAACTAAATTGGATGTTGTAAGTCCACAACACTGCTTAAACCACATCAGGATACCACTCTTTAAATTTAGATTTTTGGGTGTAATTACCCTTTAATTCCAGTGTGCAAGACGCAGTTGTTTAGCAATGTTTTTGTAGAGTACATGTGATGGTAGAGTTTGCCAAACAAATACCCACTGGATTGATGCAAATAATCATGATATCATTCTGCCGGTAGGCTATTTTGTAGTTAACAATTGAGAACGTTTTTGGGATATCCTTTCCATCTACACAAAGTGGCACATAAACAGACAGGGGGAATTCTCCTTGCCTCTTCAGAAAGTTGCAGGAAATACGAATCACTGATGCATTCTGTTCATGTCTCATGATAAACTTGGGAAAATTAATAAATGTTCAGTGCATGTAGTTAATTCCCTACTAAGTTCAATACATTTTTGAATTTTGTTGAATTCTGTTTTAATTACTGGATTCCGTGATTCCGTCCGCATTCTCCGCATCGCAGATTTTATAGGGCCCTAGAAGCATCTCTCCCAATTTCATTAGGGAGAATCTACCTTCCAACCCTCCCAACTGCCTCTCTCGCTCTGCTATCATCTGGGAGGATTTTATAGAACTCACGCAGAAAAACCTTATAAAAAATATGTTGGTAACTTCAAAAAAATGTTATGAAGTCGGAAAAAAATATCTAAAAGATGTTTGAGAAAGAGCAGCCATGCACAATCTCTGGGAGACCTCCAGAAAAGGGCCAGCCAAGATTCCCAAATTAAAACGGCCGCAATTATCAGAACTCAAAATTAGAAGCAGAGAGAACGTTCTTTGGCTAATAAACATTTTTAAAATACCGCCGGGGGGACTCCATGCAACGGTTATTACTCTGACACACACACACGTTTATTGCTCCTCTGTCTTCCATTAGAAGTATGTCGTTTTATTTTTTGTTCTCAGGATGTTGTCTGTAGATTTGATTAATTCTCGATGGCAGCAGGGCTTAATGAAAGATTGGAAATGTTTTCCCTTCTTCTTCCTTCCACCCTGATACACACACACACACACACACACGCACACACACACACACACACACACACACACACAGACACACACACACACACATGCACACACGTTATGCTTTGCTTTCAGTTAGGCCTTTTATCTAATGGATGTCGTACTTATCAGCAACTCTGGACACATACCAGATCAGAGGGACTGGGGTAATCAATTAAGTGACCCTTCCTCTCCCGCCTTACCTCTGGCTTTTTACTCCCTCTCCCACTCCCCTCTCACCCCTGCCCTTCCTACTTCAGTTCCCAAAGGCTGTTTCCTGCCTGCCTCTCCTCACTCAGATGCACTCAAGCCCTGCCAAGACACACACACACACACACAACCAAGTGCGTGTGCACACACACACACACACACGAGCACCGCTGAACACTCCAGAAGGTGGGGAGGATTTAAGGATCCCGGGAAGATTAAGTGCACAGCTTAGCGCTATCTGACCGCTGTCTCACGCTTTTTCTTTCCTTTTCTTCCCTATTTCCTTCCCCTCCCTCTCTCTCTCTTTCCCTGTCCTCCCTCTCTCCAGGTAGCCGAGCCTAAGCGGAGCGGAGCGGGCGGACCCTCCCTCCTCCACCTCCTCCCCCCATCTTCCTCCACCGTCCAGGTCCGTGCTGTGTGTGCGTCTATCCGCTGTGGCGGCAAAGCATGCTGGCAGTATGGACGTGAAGGAACGCAGGCCCTACTGCTCGCTGACCAAGAGCAGGCGCGAAAAGGAGCGGCGCTACACGGGCTCGTCCGGCGACAGCGAGGAGTGCGGCAGCGGCGGCGGGGGCCCGGGACCGAGGGTACCCACGCAGAAGTCGTACAGCTCCAGCGAGACGCTCAAGGCCTTCGACCACCAGGACTCCTCCAGACTATTGTACAGCAGCAGAGTGAAGGAGATGGTGCACCGTGAACAGGACGAGTACACCCGACAAGGTACTAGTTAGCCTAGTTAGTTATCCCCCTGCCGTTGTGCCTTTGAGAAAGGCACCTAGCATGCTCAAGGGGCGCGGCTGACCATGTTGGCAGTGGTACTTACCGGTACGGAGTATCATCCGGCACCTCCATTTCTTTCTACTGCTTGAGTACCGCCACCTCTTTTACCACCTTGACTATTGGCTCTAAAATATGATCACCAGTACTGTAAAATTAAAATATGATCAACAGTACTGTAACATTTTAATATGATCACCAGTACTGTCAAATTAAATTGAGTACCAGTACCTTTGTCATTCCACTTGAAGCTGTCTGTAGGTTTTACTCTGTAGCCACTGTCAGCTGTACCTGCATGAACTCCTCCTTAGGTTGGCCCCTAAGAGTTTAAGTCTGTCTCTGTTTACATACGTCTACCTCAGGTGGGCCCCCTCAATGTTGACTTATGCCACCGAGCTGGGCCACGGCTCAAATGTTTACCTTAGATAAGGGATAAGGGCTGACTATTCAGCTTTAAAGTGCGTTCAAGGACGCGACCCAGCCATATCACGAATCAGTTTCTGTGGATAAGGGACGAGGTGTAATTATATTTACAGTGCACTTATGTCATGAAGTAAACATGTTCTAGCTACAGTTTCAATCCAAAAAGAAGAAATCTCATTACCTCACTAGTTGGTATCTGGCTAGGTGCTGGTCCTCTGTAGCTCAGTTAGTAGAGCGTAGCGCTTGCAATGCCAGGATAGTGGGTTCGATTCCCGAGACCTGTGCGTAAATATGTATGCACGCATGACTGTAAGTGGCTTCAGATAAAAGGGGTCTGCTAAATGGTATATAATAGTTGCTGGGTTAGGGTTGAACATGAACACTGGGGCTTGTCTAGTTGATAAGGGGATCCAGGGGTAATGTGTCAACAGGTAGATGGGGGTATCAGGGGTAAGGAAGGTGTAACAGTCTGGGTAGGTTGGGGCTGTGTATGACATCCTCCCGAAATTAACAGACATGAGACAGTTGGGCGCGGCAGGTAGCTTCGAGATTAGAGTGTTGGGCCAGTAAGCAAAAGGTGCTGACAAGGTAAAAAATTAAAATTGTCGTTGTGCCCTTGAGCAAGTCTAATTGCTCCAGGGGTGCTGTACAATAGCGACCCACTTGTGTGTAACAGGACAAATATAAGCACCCCCCAAATTATTATAGAGACACACTCTCTGCCTCTCTCTGGCAGAGCTAGTCACCTAAGTGGGCCACTCGGTCACTGGACTTGTTGGGCCACAGCCATCGCTAGACAGACTTAAGCACTTTATGTTTAACTACTACACACAAGCCTCTTGGCTAAGCACCTCTTTCTGTCTCCTCGCTCAGTAACTCACTTAGTACCTTCCCTCATAGGAGCTTATGGTGACACTATGCTAAGCTAATATAGCTAGCACCGTTTATTTATACTGTATGTTAATGTGGTGACTCCATAGAAATAGAATGAGTAGAACGGGTTTGGAACCTCTGACCTATTTGACCTGAATGGGGACACCCATTCTATTCATTTAAATTCTATGGGTTTGACGTTGACTTAAATGGTTTGGTCACTTCAGAAATAATAGCGGGACAGTAATCATTTGTGAAACTTAATGGACTAAAACTGGAATAATTAGAATTGTTGACCATCAGTGGTAAAATTATAAGATGGGATTTTTGTAATTACTTGATTTTTATAATGCACAGTGAGCGCATAGATCTGAAACTGTTTTGAACTCGTGACATTAACTGGTTTGTAGAAAGATGGAGGCAAAGCTTTTACCAGGTCCATCCATATTTTCTATAAACATAACAAAAGTACTTTGAAGTTCATTACTAGTTCATTGATTGTTCCTCCACTCCAATTAACACTTCATAAATATTGGAGAGAAAAAACGTAATTACTTTAATTATCTTATCATGTACATTTTCATTGCCACACTAATTGGCGCTCATTTAAAATTTATATAATTTTAATTGAACTGCAGTGACTATCTTAGTTATGTCTGTAATTAACAAGCCTTTATAGTCACTCTTATTCCTAGATTCAAGATTGCTCCAGACAGTATTTTATACACAGATTTAACAGTCAATATTTTATCCTTATAATGTAAATGATCTTGGAGGAATTTGGAAGATGTTTCAATTTTTTGATCAACCAATGATTTGACCATGCTGTGAAACATCTGTATTCTACTACCATGTGGGACATGACATGCATCAGAACCAATTCAGAATGAGGATAACTTATTTATTTTATTTTAATCTAAATCTAGTTAAATAACTCTACCCTAAATAAGATAAAGCATGTATTTGTCTGAATCTTCAACCATTAAATATTTAAAAAGAAGCCATAGTTATTGTCACTGATATGGTAATTTTACCTAGGCCTCTTGAATATAGAGCAGTTGCCTCTCATTGAGAAACATGTATTAAGTATATACTACAGTCATTTTCATAACTGCAAAAGTAGTGTGGAGTGAAACACTTTCCATTATCCCAAAAATAGTGAATATTAAGTAGTCTTGTATTAAGTTATTCACCACAAATCAGCTAAGCTGGAAGAACACGTTACCAGAGTGAATAATCTAATAATAATTCAAAAGTAATATAATAACTTATTACTGAAGCAAAAACGATCACTAAATACAGTCACTAAATGATATACGATAATCACTGAATAGCGGCAGGAATAATATTTTTTACAAACATTTCACAGCATTTATATGTAAAACAAATATATATATGTTCAGGCATGTTCTTAGCCAGCCCGTTCCTATCACCATGGCAGCTAAACCCACTGAATGGAATGCAGTCTAAATCTAAATGTAGGTGTGACATAAATGTCTTTAAGCGAGAGAAAAGAGTTTAGCTTTGCAGGAAATCATTATCTTTGGTTAAAAAAGGAACTAAATGAATTATATATCACAGACTCTATTTTTAATTGTCTCTTGTTTTACCATTCCCCAACATAAAATGCAAGCCAGTTCAATTGTAGTAGAATGGTTAATAGGCCTAAGATGAATTATACAGTATATTGTTTGCTGTAGTCATAGAGATCCTATACAATTATATAGTATTCTAATTCCTATTTTTTTGCCTATAGTTGTGTTTTCATATGAGGACCCAGATAATGAAATAGTTTACTTTGATTCATGGTTACTGTGTCTTGTACAATTTGTTACAAATTTAGGAAACGTTTGTACATGATTTCCTCCAAGATATTTCTAAGAAGTACTTTGTTCTATGACATACTCTGAATTTGTATATTTATGTTGAGCAAATATTTAAATCTGTAAAACTATACATACTAAAACTATAATATGAATACATATCATTATTAATAATACAAATATTATTACGTTATTGTTTTATTATGATTATTTGTATTATGTTGTATGTTTTGATTAATTATTAGTTCTGTATAAATTAAACTAAATGAAATGTATAGTCAGTGTATGTCAAACTTAAAGGCCTTAATGTGGAACAGTTCCTTAACTGCACCCTGATGACTTCATATGGTTGTTCATGGCTGTTGTTGCTGTTTATTCTGTTGTGGTGGCGGCAGCGCCTTTGAAGTAGTGACTTTACGCTTTCAAGGCCTTGAGATATTTATGAAATCACCAACCAGATTGGAAGAGCCTTAACTACCAGTCTGTCTGCCAGGACAACATAGCAGAGCAGAGCAGCCACCATCTTCTCTCCCATCTGCACCACATTACCCCTCCCGAGAACACACATGCACGTGTGTATACGCACACAACATACACACACACACACACACACACAAACCATATTCCGTCTGCCTGCGAGAGGAAGACACTTTTACTAAGTCTCTGTACTATACACTTTATCTTTTAATACATTGAACAATATTTTGCCAAATATTCTCAGATTAATTTGGGGGTTTCAATAAATGGTTGCCATAGAGATTGCAGTTATTTGATTATTTCTGTGGCTCCAAATCTACTGTATTTATACTGCTTAGTTAGGCTACCTACTTACTTGTGTTTTTTTAGCAATGTAAATTATTTGTGCCTGGATTGTTTTATACAATACTAGGTCTTGAATTCCTTTCAGCCTACATAATGTTACAGCATTAGATATAACCAAAGGACAGCCACATATGAGACCAATCATTAGCACAGCAACCTCTCTCTCCGTCTCTCACTCTAGTTGATAAGTTGCAGACAGTACTGTATGTGTATTAGCTCCATGCGTTGTAAATTATTGCTGTGTACCCAGAACCCCTCCAGTCATGTTTGCCGTTTCCTACGCGCCAGCCAACATTAGTAACCCGCAAGTAATGCTTTTATAGGGCATTTATCGAGAGCCTGGCGGGCCTGGCGCTCTGCCCTCCTCCACTGAAACAGTGGCTAGCCCAATGGGCCGTTCCATGGTGCTCTTTGTTGTTGGATTTTGCTTTAGCATTATGCAGTTTGTTAGCACTCCCCACTGGGCACAGACGTCAATTCAACGTCTATTCCAAGTTGGTTCAACATAATTTCATTGAAATTACGTAGAAACAACGTTGATTCAATCAGTGGGTCAGCACTGAAGTGCCCTTTATGTTTTCGCTTTATGTTAGCATGTTTCGAACCTTGTTTATGTTATGCTAACGAGTTCAGCTTTAGCTGCGGAATGCGTTCTGCTCTGCCTAAGCAAAATGGGCTGTATCATAGCATGTTATTTTCTGCAATAGCACTAGGCCAATGTGTTCCTTCGGGCCTATGTGCTGTTTGAGTTGTGTTTCAGCGATGATAGTGTCCCTGCAGCAATGTTCCAACATCTAGTGGAAAGCCTTCCCTGAAGAGTGGAGGCTGTTATAGCAGCAAAGGGGGATCAACTCAATATTAATGCCCAGGATTTTGATAGTGTATGTTTTGCTTTAGGAGAGATTCCCTTTTGGATGTTTTGTTTTGCGTTGGATATTTCTTTAGCGTTTGGCATGCTCCATCAACGCCTTTAGCAAGTCGTGTTTCACTGAGGTATTGTTTTAGTTGTTTCGCCATGCTCTGCTTCAGTCTTTAGAGAATGGGTAGACAAGCAGATTTTTGTCGGAGCGGATGGTTGGGTGGCGGGAACATATTTACCATAATGGTTGGTACACTGCAAACTAAGCCCTAAAAGAGATTGGATTTGAAAATAACAATCCTTTCATACCTTGATTACATTGAGACACGATCACATATATCCCTTCTATTCGTGGGAATGCTTAGGAACAGATTTGCTAAAATAAACTAATTTCTATCTGAATTACTGGTGATTTTAGTGTTCAGGGGCCCCAAAAAATGTTTACTTGAGGGTGCCCGTCGCTTACCCCAGCTTTAGAGTGTCTCCCTCCATTTGATAATGAGAGTTTTCCATTAAGGCATTGGTCCTATGGTGCTGAAAAAAATTGTGTTTTTTTTAGCTAGTCAGGCCTGGTCGTGGTAAGACACAACGATCGGGGTCCTGGGAGTCCAGCATGGGATCCTGGGTAACAGAATGTTAAGCCCCTGCAGATATCTGAGAGTCAGATGAAACCTGATAGTCCCTTTGTTGGACGTCTAGGAGCTAGGAGCTAGCGCTGTTTACAGAAGCTGTGTTTTCACTGGGGATTTCAGGTCAGTTGACACTCCACCCCACCAACCCCCCATCATAAAAAAAAGACAGCACTTTCAATTTACGGATTTATTTGTATTTTCTCTTTCTCTCTCTTTATTTTCAAGCCCATGCAGGATCTTTTCATTGCTCAACACCTCCAGTCCAAATTACTCCCCAGATGCTAGCTATGCCCCATTTACCTGTCAGCTTCTATTTTGTTAGCACCTGGGAGGTAGCTCTCCCCCTTCTCTTCTCTGTGGCTTTACAAATGGCACCCTGTTCCCTTTATAGTGCACTACTACTTGGTCAAAAGTAGTACACACTATTGCCTATATAGTGCACTTGGAACGCAGCCCTATTCCCTCCCAACTTTAACCACCTATCTATCTATCTACACTATATATACAAAAGTATGTGGACACCCCTTCAAATGAGTGGATTTGGCTATTTCAGCCACATCCGTTGCTGGCAGGTGTATAAAATCGAGCACACGGCCATGCAATCTCCATAGACAAACATTGACAGTAGAATGGCCTTACTGAAGAGCTCAGTGACTTGTCCCCCCCAGAAATGGTTTGTCGAGATCGGTGTAGAAGAACTTGACTGGCCTGCACAGAGCCCTGACCTCAACCCCGTCGTACACCTTTGGGATGAATTGGAACGCCGACTGCGAGCCAGGCCTAATCGCCCAACATCAGTGCCCGACCTCACTAATGGTCTTGTGGCTGAATGGAAGCAAGTCCCCGCAGCAATGTTTCAACATCTAGTGGAAAGCCATCCCAGAAGAGTGGAGGCTGTTATAGCAGGGGATCAACTCAATATTAATGCCCATGATTTTGGAATGAGATGTTTGACGAGCAGGTGTCTACATACTTTTGGTCATGTAGTGTATCTAAACAAAAATATAAACGCAACATGTAAAGTGTTCGTCCCATGTTTCATGAGTTGAAATAGAATTTTCCATACGCACAAAAAGTTTATTTCTCTCAAATTGTGTGCACAGATTTGTTTGTATCCCTGTTAGTGAGCATTTCTAATTTGCCAAGATAATCCATCCACCTGACAGGTGTGGCATATCAAGAAGCTGATTAAACAGCATGATCATAACACAGGTGCACCTTGTGCTGCGGACAATAAAATGTGAATTTTTGTCACACAACACAATGCCACAGATGTCTCAAGTTTTGATGGAATGTGCAGTTGGCATGCTGACTGCAGGAATGTCCACCAGAGTCGTTTTAGAGAATTTGGCAGTACGTCCAACCGGCCTCACAACCGCAGACCACGTGTAACCATGCCAGCCCAGGACCTCCACATCCGGCTTTTTCACCTGCAGGATTGTCTGAGACCAGCCTCCCGGACAGCTGATGAAGCTGTGGGTTTGCACAGCCGAAGAATGTCTGCACAAACTGTCAGAAACCGTCTCAGGGAAGCTCATCTGCGTGCTCGTCGTCCTCACCAGGGTCTTGACCTGACTGCAGTTCGGCATCGTAACCGACTTCAGTGGGCAAATGGTCACCTTCAATGGCCACTGGCACGCTGGAGAAGTGTGCTGTTCACGGATGAATCCCAGTTTCAACTGTACCGGGCAGATGGCAGGCAGATTGTATGGCATTGTGTGGGCGAGCGGTTTGCTGATGTCAACGTTGTGAGCAGAGTGCCCCATGGTGGAGTTATGGTATGGGCAGGTATAAGCTACGGACAACGAACACAATTGCATTTTATGCACAGAGATACCATGTACGAGATCCTGAGGCCCATTGTGGTGCCATTCATCCGCAGCCATCACCTCATGTTTCAGCATGATAATGCACAGCCCCATGTCGCAAGGATCTGTACACAATTCCTGGAAGCTGAAAATGTCCAAGTTCTTCCATGGCCTGCATACTCACCAGACATGTCACCCATTGAGCATGTTTGGGATGCTCTGGATCGACATGTACGACAGCGTGTTCCAGTTCCCGCCAATATCCAGCAACTTCGCACAGGCATTGAAGAGGTGTGGGACAACATTCCACAGGCCACAATAAACAGTGAGGGGGACTGTCTCATTGTTAGGATGGATCTGAGGGTCAGGTGGCTGGAGGTCAGAGGGGCCTTGGGGGGTGGGCAATATTAGAGCTGAGATTTGCCAGGGACCTCACGTTACGATATTATCACTATACTTAGGTGCTGATACGATATGTATTGCGATTCTCACCATTCTATATGTATTGCGATTCGATACTTACATTTTTTGTGATTTGATGTTCCAAACATATTTCTCACTATATGTCTGCTGCAGAGAGAAAAGAGAGAGCCATGAGAAAACACATTGTGATCAGTTATGAAAATACGTTTAGGTTCAGGTACAGCCAACTAGCGTAAAAGTAATATTGCGATATTGTCAAAACGATACGATATGATATATTGTCAAAAATTATATCCCCATATGTAATTGTATAGATTTTTTTCCCCATCACTAGGCGATATGGTCAGGAAGAGGTTTTAATGTGACAGATGCTCTGTTAGTGACAGGGTTGAAGATATTTTGTCTTTACTGTCACTTTACTGCATTCTCAAGTTAGATCATCTGTACTCCCTGTGTCTTCCTGTAAAAGGCCACTGAATTGGTCTCCCTGGTAAATGCTAGCTCTCTGAAATACTTGACATTTAAAATAAAAGACACCAGTTCCACTCTTATTGAAACTATTGATGTCCTCAACCTTGTTCTTTGTGAAAGAGTCTTGACGATCCTCCATCTTGTTTCCCCTCCTCTCTCAAAACTCCCTTCATTCTACCTTGTGCTTCCTGTATTCTCTTGTAAAGGGCACTAGTTTTTCCTTATGTAACATAAATGTTTTGGAGGACATTTAATGACCGGTTCAGGGCTGTATTCTTGACAACTTCCATCTTGTTTCCTCTCCTCTCTCAAAACTCCCTTCATTCTACCTTGTGCTTCCTGTATTCTCTTGTAAAGGGGCACTAGTTTTTCCTTTGGAGGACATTTAATGACCAGTATACATGTTCAGGGCTGTAGTCTTGACGACGTCCATCTTGTTTCCTCTCCTCCTCTCAGGGCAGAACTTCAACCTAAGACAACTGGGCATCTGCGAGCCGTCCACGCGCCGCGGCCTGGCCTTCTGCGCCGAGATGGGCCTCCCCCACCGCGGCTACTCGGTCGGCGCCGGCTCCGACGTGGACACCGAGAACGAGGGCGTGATGTCACCGGAGCGCGCCATGCGGCTGTGGGGCCGTGGGGTGAAGTCGGGCGGCCGGAGCTCGTGCCTGTCCAGCCGGTCCAACTCGGCCCTGACCCTCACCGACACGGAGCACGAAAACAAGTCGGACAGCGAGAATGGTGAGTCCGGTCGGCGTGCACGACACACCTTTTATTTCCTCACTTGGCTCGGCTCACCTTCAGGACAGGAGCGTGCACGGCCCAACATCGTGCACACTCCCCGGCACGTCCACTGACACTGAGAGATCAGTGAAACACAGTTGTGAAAGAATGTTGAATAAGAGTTGGTGTCGCTCTGCGTTCCTTTCCCCTTGTGACCACTTCACTTGAGAAGATGCAGCTGTGAACTTGACAATGAGAGAATTTGAGTGAACTCAATAATTAGTGGGAATGTGTGTGTGTGTACTGTAAGAGTGTGTCGGCATGTTCATTGAAGCCCTCTGATTGGTGAAGGTGAAGGGCTAAGGCGTGGTGACAGACAGAGCAGAGCACGTGTTGCTCTTAGCGACGTTTGGATTATGACTCTCAGGGTTTGACTTTGTTCCGGAGACGAAAGTGAAGCAAGAGAGAGAACCCTGTCACCTGTTCTCTGCCCTCTACACCCCCTCTCCTCTCCTCTGCTCCCTCTCTCTCCCCGAGCTGCCAACCTTTTTTTTTATTAAGTTTCCCCCGGTGGCCCCTAGAGCGCCATCACAGATAGCTTTGTGACTCTGTCTCTGTCTCTCTCTCTCTCTCTGTATCTCTCGGTCTCTGTCTCTCTCCCACATTAACCCCTCTCCCTCACAGCCATTATTTCAGCTCCAGACTTACACTCCTCTCTCCCATCTGCCCTTTCTCCTTCTCTCCCCCCCCCCCCCCAAGTCTCTCTCCTTCTTCTCTCTCTCTGGTTCATCTAGCCCAGTGGTAGGAGTGTATCTCTGGTTGAATGAGCACACACAATGGTTGATTAGCAGGCCTTGGCGGTTTGAAGTGCACGTGTGTGGGGTTTGAACGAGAGGAGGAGCGGCACTCTTCTTTTGCTCTTTTCTCCTCTATCACTCTCACACCATCTCTTCTCTCAATGCACCAGTGACTATTTCGTTTTGTGTTCTTTTTCAAAGAGCACTTGTGTGACAGGTGCCGTTTTAAGGCGCTCTTTGGCACTCTAAACCAAAGCATTTGTTTGCAAGTTGGAAATTGTTCCGACACCCACACGTTATTTTGGTATCTAATTTTAATTGATGTTTCTTTAGATCATATAGAATGGAAATGTGTCAAACTATTGGGAGTAAGAAAACAACAACGTAAGAAGAAATCTGCTGACAATGTTAGATGCGTACCTTTAAAGACATAAAATGAAAAATATTTTAATGAACATAATTAACAATCTACATTTTACCTGCATCTTCATTAAACTACATTCATTAGTCTGTCTCTAGACACCTCTGCTTACAGGTGCTGGGCTAACCTGTAAAATGTAGACTAGGACTCATCAAATCCAAATGGTTCCAGTGATATAAAGTTCTTATACAACCACTTTCATTAAGAGTTCTTATACCTTCATTAACACCTCTTTGGCTTAATTAAGAAAATAATTAACTATAAAGTGCTGAAGTTGTGTGTATATATATTAAATACCATTCTACTGTGAGTTTGTATGCCCCAGAGTAGAGACAGGCCCAGCTAGGACAAAATTAGTAGTAGTTGAAATAGATTTAGTCTTAAAATAGTTTATGTTAGGAAAAGGAATTCAGCTGTTATTGCGTTGGTGTGTGTGTGTGTGTGTGTGTGTGTGTGTGTGTGTGTGTGTGTGTGTGTGTGTGTATATGTATATGCATGTATTTATGTGTATAAGCCTCTCAGACAGGTTCTGAGTGTCATGTTTGCACTGAGGCCTGGCCATTGTTTAGGCCTGGTGTTCAATAGTGTTGTAGTGAATCTGCAGTTGTCTCGTTAAACTAGGGCATATGTTTTAGGTGTTCCAGTTTCCCAGCTAACAGCTAACCAGTGACAGGTGTGGCCCTGCAAAATACACAGATTACACAGAGACTGGAAAGAGCTCATAACATTAAACAGAGTGGTATGGATAGAGTGGGTGTGTGAGTGCACTGGTGGCACCAGGAATTTTTACTGCCGTAGCGTGTTTGAAAATCCAGCCGATAACAGGATAAAGAATAAAGATGGTAACTGTTCTCTGTCAGAAGTAGGGGGCTGTGAAATCCAAGGTTGCTGGGCCACGGACCCCCCTGTCTATTCACTTTAAAGGCATACACACAGACGCACACAGACACACACTCTCTCCTGTCCCTTTCCCAGCCATATCAAAAGGCTTCCTGTTTACATGTGCTTGGCGTCACGTAACCAGAGCCGTGGAAGAGAGTGATTGACAGTCTTCTCCACCCTCCCTCTGTCCTTCGCTCTCTCCATCTCTCCATCCGAAGGTTAAAGCTTTTCAGCACCCAAAGCCAGTGAGCTCACTGAAATTCTAAAGGAGGAGTTACAGTCAGCATCAGAATGGGTATTTAATAATAAACTGGTCTTAAATACAGCTAACACTAAAAGCATTATATTTGGTTCAAGTTATTCTCTAAGACCTAAACCTCAACTTGAAGGGTGTGACCATTGAGCAAGTTGAGGAAGCTAAACTCCTAGGTATAACATTGGATCAATTATCATGGTCAAGTCATATTGACATAGTTGATTAGAAAACAGGGAGGGGTATGTCTTTTATAAAAACATGTTCTGCGTTTCTAACACAAATAATAATATGGTCAAGTGCAGCAAAGAAAGACCTAGAAAAGCTGCAGCTGGCTCAAAACAGAGAGCACGCCTTGCCCGTAACTTCACATACAGAACTAACATCAACAACATGCATGCCAGTCTTTCCTGGTTGAGGGTTGACAAGTGATTAACTGCTTCGCTTCTAGTTTTTATGAGAAATATTACTGAGATGAAAATTCCAGATTGTCTGCATAATCAAAATACATTGAGCTCAGACACCCATACATACCCCACAAGACATGCCACCAGGGGTCTCTTCACAGTCCCCAAGTCCAAAACGAACTCACGGAAACGGCCAGTATTATACAGAGCCATGATCGCATGGAACTCCCTTCCATCTCCAATCACTTTTTTGTATATCGTTGTATTTGACATTTGTGTGACTGTCCTTGTCTATCAGTGTATCAGTGTTCTGTTACTTGTCATGTATTAGGTTTTTGTGGACCCCAGGAAGAATAGCTGCTGCTTCGGCAAAAGCTAATGGGGATCCAAATAAATCCAAACCAAAAGCTGAAGCTTTTCACCAGCAGACCGACAGTAAAGTTACACACACAAAAGCACATGTACACATGCTCCCATATACACACACAGAGACACACACACACACATTACAGTCAGTCCGTGCTTACACGACGGGGCTACCAGCCCGTTTCACTCTGCCTGACGACCGTCGACAACTTCAAACGTTCCAGGAACTAATTCCATTTAGGAGAGTTGGGATAAAGGCAGGATAATCTAATGCAGTCTGTGACCAACCGCGAAGGAAGGAGCCGCCGTCATCCCTCCATCGTCCGTCTGTTTCTGTCACACTCCTCTATTCATTATTGTTCCTCAGGGAAGTTTTCCTTTCACTTTTTATATTTTTAAAACTTTCTGCCTTTTTCCGCTTTAACAGAGAACCCATACGGCATTAAGTAAATACACACCAAACCAGAACAAAACAGGATAAAAGTTTTCATGGTGTCCCTACTCCCTAGCCTGCATCCCTGTGTCTTTTGACTGGCGTTTCTGTAACCGAGACGAAACCCTGGGTGGACACAGGAGTCACCTGAGCACCGTGCTCTGTTGTGTGATTCTTTGTTGTGGAAGACGAGGGGAAGAGAAGGAGACAGAAAACGAAGAGAGAGAAAGAGAGACGGAACACAAAAGAGACGTCTCTGGTGTTTGTGTTTCCTGGGGGAACCTGAGATGCGCCCCCTCGCCCTCCTTGACCGCCTCACCCCTCGTGCCCATCGGTACCATAGAGTGCCGTGCCTGCCACCCGCCATGAGCCACAGGAGACAGACACCGGGTTAGGCATGAAAGAGAGAGAGAGAGAACATGGATGAGAGAAAAAGGCGATCTGACCGCACACACGTCTTCTGTTTCTCACGTCTCTTGTGGATTGGGCTGTAAATTGTCTGGGGAGAAACCAATCAAACAATCTCCCTGCTGTCTCCCTTCAGCTGGCCTATCTTAAAAACGCAGACAAAAAACAGTTAAGAATTGTGCAGAAGTGTTAGGGTTTTTTCTCAATAATGAAAAAGTTAAGATACACAGTAATGTACATGTGCACACACACACATACACACACCCCTCTTAAAATATGTCCAACGTCACACACACACACCCCGCTGCTCACTCCCTTTTCTCGCTAGCCATAATCGGGGTCTCTAACCTACACAGATGAGCGGTTTAAAAATGCTTATTGTAGAGGTCTGTGGCTTCCCCTTTAATGAGATTTAAAAAATATGTGTCAACAGCAATCTAAATCCTGTGAATATCTTAACTGGCTTAGCTCAGCCTGGACACTCAGTCTCAGCTACTGTCAGCTAGTTATCCCCCAGGATCTGTGGCAGCCTGGACACTCAGTCTCAGCTACTGTCAGCTAGTTATCCCCCAGGATCTGTGGCAGCCTGGACCCTCAGTCTCAGCTACTGTCAGCTAGTTATCCCCCAGGATCTGTGGCAGCCTGGACACTCAGTCTCAGCTACTGTCAGCTAGTTATCCCCCAGGATCTGTGGCAGCCTGGACCCTCAGTCTCAGCTACTGTCAGCTAGTTATCCCCCAGGATCTGTGGCAGCCTGGACACTCAGTCTCAGCTACTGTCAGCTAGTTATCCCCCAGGATCTGTGGCAGCCTGGACACTCAGTCTCAGCTACTGTCAGCTAGTTATCCCCCAGGATCTGTGGCAGCCTGGACACTCAGTCTCAGCTACTGTCAGCTAGTTATCCCCCAGGATCTGTGGCAGCCTGGACCCTCAATCTCAGCTAATGTCAGCTAGTTATCCCCCAGGATCTGTGGCAGCCTGGACACTCAGTCTCAGCTACTGTCAGCTAGTTATCCCCCAGGATCTGTGGCAGCCTGGACCCTCAATCTCAGCTACTGTCCGCTAGTTATCCCCCAGGATCTGTGGCAGCCTGGACCCTCAATCTCAGCTACTGTCAGCTAGTTATCCCCCAGGATCTGTGGCAGCCTGGACCCTCAATGTCAGCTACTGTCAGCTAGTTATCCCCCAGGATCTGTGGCAGCCTGGACCCTCAATCTCAGCTACTGTCAGCTAGTTATCCCCCAGGATCTGTGGCAGACAGAGTAACACAAGGGTGTTGTGTTCACTACTAATGCCAGTAACACTGTGAGGGGACACACAGACACACACCCACCCACCCACACACACACACACACACACACACACACACACACACACACACACACACACACACACACACACACAGACAGACATACACACAGACACACAGACACACACACACAGACACACACACAGACACAGACACAGACACACACACACACACACACACACACACACAGACACACAGACACACAAACACAGACACACACACACACACACACACAGACACACAGACACACACACACACAGACACATACACACACACACACACAAACACAGACACACACATACAGACACACACACACACACACACAGACACAGACACACACACACACACACAGACACAGACACACACACACACACAGACACTCTAACGCTCACATTCTTTTTTAGGTGTATTGTTTATGTATCATTGTATTTTAAATTTGTGTAACTGTCCTTGTCTATCAGTGTATCAGTGTTTTGTGTTTTTTTTTGTGGACCCCAGGAAGAATAGCTGCTGCTTCTGCAAAAGCGAATGGGGATCCAAATAAACCAATCAATTGTTGTGTTCACTACTAATGCCACTCCAGGGTGTTTTATAGTGTTAGTGTAAAACTCTCAGTCTATCTGCAGGGTTCCTGGAGGACTTTTTGTAAGACATTTTGATTTGATTTAAGGTGCACCATGAAAAGAAAACTAAGATCCTGAATTGTTTTGAATATATCTACTTGCTACAAATATCAAGATGGAAATTGCTTTAAATTGTCCCAGGGAGTAGGAAGTAGAACAATTCCTATAAAATGGTTGCAATTTTATCATCAGTTGGAGCCCAGGACTGTGTTCAGTCTTACTCCAGGTCCCACTGTTCAGAATAGTCTCACAAAATGTTATTCAAATCTTTATTTTTTCTCCTAATTCAGGCCATATGTGTACACATTAACGAAAACAACGCTGTCCTCCTCAGTCAATCCATTCTCTACTCTTACCCTATAGGCTAGACAACAACAGAGTGCCCCCCAAAACAAGCTAAGTAATCTTCTCACAGGATTACTTTTGTGATCGTGTGAAAAGAGGGAGCACTGAAGTATAGCCTGAACGCTCCAGCCGGCAGTCTCAGGGGGTTAAAGTGAGCTGGGGAGTACACACACACACACACACACACACACACACACACACACACACACACACACACACTGGTGTTGTTGTTCCCTAGAGGGGTAGTGACCCAGGACCTTCCCAGTGTGGCAGCATCAGTATGGGTTTCTCTTTGTTCAGGACGATGATCTATCTGAGGCCTGACCACTCACCCTGATCACAGACAACAGCAGCCATGTTGACACTGAAACACCAACACTTCCTGTCCTGTTCTGTGGCTGTGGGGCGCTGGGTGGCAAGGGGGGGACGGGGAGACCTGACTGGGGATGGGGAATGTGGGGATGGAGAGACCTGACTGGGGATGGGGAATGTGGGGATGAGATGTGTCACTCCTTCCTCCATTCAGACAGAAACAGAGGAACACAATGTTTCCAAGAAACATGCACACACACACACACACACAGACACACACACATACATGTACAGGATCTAGATATATACCCCACCCAGTAGAACAGGTCATACCATAACACATCCATTTAAATACCAGTCACCAGACGCCAGAGACCAGGCCCAGCTCTTTCTTCCCTGTGTGTGTTACACTGCGTGTGACTGGGACCGTGTTGTATTTAATTACTGTCCTGTCAGATTACATCCCAAATGGCACCATATTCCCTTTATAGTGCACTACTTTCGACCACGACCCATAGGGCTCTGGTTAAAAGTAGTGCACTACAAAGGGAATAGGGTGCCATTTGGGACACAGTCTCCATCTAGTCACAGTCAGGTTTATTACACTACACCATGGGTCCATCGTTTGTGTTGCCGACCGATTAATATATTAATCACATCTCCCCGAGGATGATGGAGAGGGAGAAACTAGACAAACCATTTTCAATATGGTTTTAATCAGTAGCTGGGGAGGCCAAGAGGTCACCCACACACACACACAAACACACACACCCTTGCTCTCTCCCTTTTGTCTCTGTGACGACTCAATGTCTTGCTTAAAGCTAGACACATCCAGGCAGATCCAGCACACACACACACACACACACACACACACACACACACACACACACACACACACACACACACACACACACACACACACACACTGCTTAAAATAAGTTCAATGTCATACAATAAACATGGCTCACAGCTCTTTAATCTTATATGTGTGTTCCCGCAACTGTCTAGGAGATCATGATATTATCACACACGCACACACACAAACACACACAAACACACACACACACACACAAACACACATTCAGACAGGGAACATATGTTTAGTTAAAACCCAGAGGCTGGACATGCAGGTGGGCTGATGCATATTAGTACAGTTTTTTTCAATTGTTTAAGCACAATTTTGAAAACAGGGCCCGGTTTGTCAAAACACTACACACAATTAGCACAACCCTACACCAAAGTAGCACAACACTTCAGATCATTTGCAAAATGGAACACTTTTGTCAAAACTATACACGACTTCATAAAAACAATATTTTGTTACCATACGAAACACACACATTTCATATTACTTCAATCTTTTTGAACCAGTTACACACTGCTGTTGCTAACCTAAAACACTTTTAGCAAGTCTAATTCTCAGTGATTAGAGTACTGTACACAGAGAAAGTGCAACTATACAAACACTACACAATACCAATGCTGCAGACTGAGGAAAATATCATTTATTTCTCTCCATATACCCAAATCAGTCAACATGTCAACATGGAGAATCACAACAAAACATGTCCCAGTTTTCATGCTACTACAGTAGTGTGCATAACACTGTTAGCTCAGCAAACAACAGACAAACGTAAAATACTGTATCCAGTACAGGTTACAATTACAGTAAATAACAACAAACATAAAAAATAATCTGAAAAAAAAACGGACAATATTGTACAGAAAATACTACAGTAAACATACTATACATTATCTCTTCGCCTAGCTGGATCTGGCCAGAGAATTTCATCAACATCACAAGCAATATCCTCATTAGCAAGACAACGCGGGAAGAACCGTCTTGAATGTCGAATCCATCCTGCGGCGTCGACTTGGTCACAGGCGTCCTCCATGGCCTGAATGAGGGGTACCTGAGCCTGGGGCTGGAGATCATAAACCTTCAACCGCCATGCAGAGAAAAACTCTTCGATAGGGTTTAGAAACGGAGAGTATGGTGGAAGGTATAGTACTGTCAACTGTGGATGGTGTTGAAACCAGTTCTGGACCAAAGCAGAGCGGTGGAATGACACATTGTCCCAGATGACAGTGTATTGCATCTGGTGCATTTCATTACCTGCTGTGACGATGTGGGGCAATCGGTCCAAAAATGTGAGAATGTGAGGTGTGTTGTAAGGGCCCATTTTGGCATGACGGAGGAGAACCCCATGCTGTGAAATGGCAGCGCAAAGGGTGATGTTACCCCCACGTTGCCCTGGGACATTGATTATAGCCCTGTGGCCAATGATACTTCTGCCTCTCCTTCTTGCTTTTGTGAGGTTGAACCCTGCCTCATCAATATATATGAATTCATGCAGGATTTCCTCAGCATCCATCTGCAAAACTCTCTAAAATACAGTGAAAGACAAGATTGTGTAGTTCAGGATAGGTCTAGTATACAGTCAATGTAAAAAAGTTGTTTGACCCTCTCTGAATTCCGCTCAAAAGGCACTCGATAAAGTTGTTTCATTTGAACCTGATGTCTTTTCAGGATGCGTGCCAGTGTTGACTGAGAGACCTGATGGACATTATTGAAAATGGCCTGGTCACCGATAATGTTGGCTTGTAGTTCTCTGAGCCGGATAGCATTATTGGCCAAAACCATGTTTGTTATCTCTCTCTCTTGTTCTTGCGTGAATATGGGCCCCCTTCCTCCTTGTCGTTCCCGACCCTCAATCCTATGTAGAGAATAATACATGTAACTTACTGTACAATGTCACAGGAAGGGGTACCACAAGTGCTGATATGGTGCATACAATAAGCGGCTGATTACTGTAACTGTAGACAGATCTTCTTTTACCTGTTTTCCTGTCGAAAAGTCCTTATGACAGATGCCACTGTATATCTGCTAAGATTTGGCTGAACTCTCAGTCCAGCCTCCCTCAGCGTCAATCCGTGGTTCACAACATGGTCCGCTAGTGTTGCACGAATGTCATTTGATAAGTTTGGTCCTCTTCTTCTTTGTGCACGTTCTCCTCCTGCTTCAGGTCTTCCTCGACCTCTGGCTCGGCCTCTGCCTCTTCTTCTACCTCCTCTGTGTACTCCTCCTCTCACCCTCACTCTTCTTCTGACTCCTTCCATTTTTGTTGAAGGCAGGTGAACCTACCTGCTGCATTTTTATAGTGCTTAAACCTGATTGGTGTGTCTACAATTTAGCAATCATGTGTTTGTGCACCTGTTGGCTGTGTTTAACAGATTGGAATTGCAAGGAAGTGACATCATGATATACTTCTGTGTCTGATGTATACAAGTGTGTTTAGTGTTTTGCAAATCACTGTGTGTAATGTTTTGCACATAGTGTGAAGCTGACAATGTGCTTACAGTTGTGCAAATCTAGCCTTGTGTTTTGCTCCTTGAGTGTAAGGTTTTGCTAATTGTGGGAAAAGTTTAATTTTTGTGTGTATGCAATCGTAAAAAACGGTAAACTAGAAAACATGCTATTGCGAGTGTGAAGCTGACCTCCCAGGAAGAGATCAAGCTGCTGAGCGCCACTGGAAACTGATTGCATTTATGTATGCATGTATGTATGTATGTATGTACTGTATGTATATATGTATGTATGCATGTACAGTCATCAGCACAGTGAGGAGAGATACAGCTCTAATGAGGAGGTGTGTGTTTTTCTCCTTTATGTATGTGTGTCTGTGTGTGTCTGTGTGTGTCTGTGTGTGTCTGTGTGTGTCTGTGTGTGTCTGTGTGTGTCTGTGTGTGTTTGTGTGTACACGTGTTTCCATTCACGAGACTGGCAAGGTGGGAGAACCTTTACAGCGTCATCCAGGGCTTTGAGTTCACAGCCTGTACCCCTGTAAAGGATTGATACGGTGTCACACCTTTATCCACTATTTCATGTCAGGAGATTACAGACAGGCATGGCGGTGAATGGCAGACCCAGGGAGAAAGCTAGGTGTCACTGCCAGGGCCTGGACTAGGATTAAAGACTCACTTCTGGTTTTATGGTGAGCCAACGGCAAGCTGTGGCAATTACAGCTTGTGTCCCAAATGACACCCTATTCCATATGTAGTGCACTTCTTTTGACCAGAGCGCTGGCCAAACGTAGTGCTCTATATAGGGAATAGGGTGCTATTTGGGACGCAGCCACAGTCTAGCTAACCCTCTGGTTCTAAAGTTCACAGGCCCTTTGCCAAACATCTAACTATGCCTCCCTCCGTCCCCCTCCGGCTAGAACTCCACTTCACAACCTTGGCACAGCGAGGCACCCAAAGCGCCAGCGCCGAAAGAATGTGAATGTGTCGGTTCCCATTCCGCCCTGGCGTCAAACGTATAATGTCCGCCTCCTCCAGGGCACACTTTAATAGTGTATAGTAAAACCAGCGGCAGGATTTTGAAAGGCTGTCGCCGTGCCCGTTACCGTGGGGATATTCCACAGGTAGGCTCTGTGTGTCTGGCTCTTCTGATGTTATTAGCTGGGTGGTTTGATACACTAACATAACATACCAGCGTTGAGTGCACTGGCTGTGTAATGGGGGCTAATGGAGGTAGCAGTCGCAGCGCTAGTAAAGTAGGCACAAAGTAGGGTGCATCACAGCGCTAGAGGCGTCACTACAGATCCGGGTTCGATCCCAGGCTGTGTCGCAGCCGGCCGCAACCGGGAGACCCATGAGGCGGCGCACAAATGGCCCAGCATCGTCCAGGTTAGGAGATTGTTTGGCCGGCGGGGATGTCCTTGTCCCATCTCGCTCTAGCGCCTCCTTGTGGCGGCGGGGCGCATGCACGCTGACTTGGGTCGCCAGCTGTACGGTGTTTCCTCCTACACATTGGTGCGGCTGGCTTCCGGGTTAAGGGAGCAGTGTGTCAAGAAGCAGTGCGGCTTGGTGGGGTCGTGTTTCAGAGGACGCATGGCTCTCGACCTTCGCCTCTTCCTAGTCTGTACGGGAGTTGCAGCTATGGGACAAGACTGTAACTACCAATTGGATATCATTAAAGAAATTATTATAATAAATAAAAAAGTAGGCACAAAGTAGTGTCCTACAATTATTTATAAAGCCCAATCAGAAAATGTGTGCACTTCCTGAAAGTGTTAGTTGAAATCAGGGGTAAATTAGTGGAACTGGCCAATCAGCCCTCCCGATGGCTTTGGCCATCCGGTTGCTCCCACTAACTGATCCTCGACTGAGCCTTTTTGGCCAAGAACACCAACTCTCCCCTCAAATCCCCCTTTGTCATTAATGAGTGCGGACAAGTCCGAGGCTGCATCCCAAATGGCACCCTATTCCCTATGGGCACTGGTCAAAAGTAGTGTACTAAATAGGGGATATGGTGCCATTTGGGGCGCAACCCTAATGCGTGGGGAAAGAGTCTGAAGCTGGTTCAGCCCGGGGAGGGTCTGGTCTGAGAAAGAGAGAGAGAGAGAGAGCAGAGCGCCACACAGTACAGGCCATCTGTGGCCGGTTTAAGAAGCAAGAAATTGGATCGGCGACAAGACACACTGTTTATCTCTCTCTAAGTCTGGGGCCTCTTAGACTGCTCTTTTCTACTCTGTGAGTGAACAAGCACACACACACACACACACACACACACACACACACACACACACACACACCACTACTCTTTGGCGCACCACAACTCTAGCAGAAAATTCTAACATGGTACAACTGTTATTGGACACAATCTTTTATGGACTGTAACACTTGCGTTCACAACCGGAAAATATAACCCCTAGTCATTACAAGCTTGAATCCCTAAGAGCTGTTGATTTGGGTTTGGATAGGGTATGTGTGTGTGTGTGAGAGTGTGTGAGTGTGTGTGTGTGTGTGTGTGTGTGTATGAGTGTGTGTGTGTGTGTGTGTGAGTGTGTGTGTGTGTGTGTGTGTGTGTGTGTGTGTGTGTGTGTGTGTGTGTGTGTGTGTGTGTGTGTGTGTGTGTGTGCGCGCGTGTGCGTGTGCGTGCCTGTGTATGTGCGTGTGCAGCGATCATCTGGAGTCATTGGAGGGTTTCAGAGCTCCAATCAGGCTGAATTAGCTGATCAATCCACCAGCCAGGCCCCTCCAATCTACCCCAGAGTGGGGAGGTTGTGTTCACTGCCAGGCCTCTTCATTGTGTGTATGCATTAATCAGGCCCTATTCACAGACAGGAGGAGGTCCTCCACACACACACACACGCGCATCTCACATACACAGACATCCATGTGCACACGCACATACACACATAAACACGCACACACACATACACTGAAACTTCCATGAGAGACAGCTCTCAATGTATTGTGTTCTTTATGATTTGCTTTGATTGCATTTGACCCATATCTTTCCCGCTCATCACTATCAAGTTCATTATAAATCTTTATTCATCAAAAAAACATATGTCGTCCTCTGTCCCCTAGCAGATCTTTGTCCCACCAGGGACCAGACCAGTGTTACACACCCTGTGTGTGTCTGAAATCACACCCTATTCCCTATGTAGTGAACTACTTTTGACCAGGGCCCATTGGAAAAAAGTAGTGCACTATACAGGGAATAGGGTGCCATTTTGGACACAACCCCTATTTAATTACAATGCTTAGCCTGCTAGAATGTAATTACCCAGATGCGGAGTTATATCGCTGACTGCAGCCTATCTACAGTAAATGTAACATGGTTCTTCTTCTCCTAGGTGTTAAGATCAATTGAATTTCATAGGTCAGCTGGGATATTAATTTTAGTGATGGGCTACAGAGATCAGCTCTTTTCAATGAGGCTCAGGAAAGGCACGTGCAGACACACACACACACACACACGGGCACACACACACGTCTGAACAACTCTATAATGCCGGCCATCAAAACGAGAGAAAAAAGATGTGTCAGATATGATATAATGGGATAATGAGCCGATAATACCTCACGCCAAATGATCCTGTAATCCCATCAGTGGTATTGATCAGGCCATTTGATATCCGGATGTCGTTAATGAATGTTTGACATAAAACTGATTAAAAAAACAGACGTCAAGCTTTCATCACCTTAGACCAGACTCCGACCCAGATTTATATCAAAACCATTACTGTCATTATCCACACTCTGGCTAATGTATTTAATATTTAAAGTACTGTATGAAAGTGTCAAACAAAACCTCCTTTCTCATGTTCACTCCCACTAAGAAATACAGTATGGAAGTGACAACTTAAATGGCAAATAGATTGAAAACTCATTTTAAACAAAGTTTCAAGGGCCTGTCAATTAATATAATTATAAAGCCCTTTTTACATCAGCAGTTGTCACTCTGTCTCAAAAAGTACTCCCTATGGTGAGGTAGAATGGAAGTGTTTGGCTTCATAAATACATTAATCAGAACACAGAACCCCTCACACACAGGCCCCTCTCCTCTCCCTCTCCCGTTGAGAGAGTAATTTGTTTATTAGTTTAAATAATGGCTGCGTGAGAGCAGTGAGCCCCTCCTGCCCCACCTCTGACCCCTCCTGTCTGTCCCGTAGGCATAGGGGGGTATAGGAGGGTGGAGGGGGGTTGGGGAGGTGAAGTGGGACATAGGGGGGTGGAGAGGGTTGTAAGGGGGTACTTCTAGTCTGAATGGTGAAGACACCCCTGGGGACCTCTGACTTTAACAAGTCCCAGAGCTCTGTGTTGTCTAGGATCAACTCACTGATTATATGAGGGATATAAGAGGAAGTGTTCCTTCCCCAGAAAAAGAGGGTGGTAGAAAGAGACAGAAGAGGGGAGTGATGAGTGTCTGTTGAGAAACAGAGAAAGAGAGTAAGAGAGAGAAAGAGAGGTGGGGGGGGGGGGGGGGGTAGCAGAGGGCAGATGCTGCCTTTTAAAGAGCGGGTTGATTCCGTTCTGCCTGGGTGAGCTGGAGGTCACTGCTGGTGAGCATCAAGGACACTCTTTCCTGTCCTCCTCCTCCCCACCCCCCCTTTCAGCCTCTGTCTCTCTTCCCCCTCTTCTCCCTTTCCCTCCCCCACTCACTGATTAAATCTGTCTGTCCGTCTCCCCCTCTTGAGTAAGGGTTCAGTCCCAGGCTCATGTATCTTCATCCACACTAGCATACCATTTAAAAAAAGCAATGTATTGGGCCACTCAATAGTTATATGCTAGTATGGCCGTTTTAATCAAGCCCCAGTCCCCCATCTACACCTTCAGACAGCCACTGTGTTAGTCCACCCCTGTGTGGCGCTGGTGGCTCAGAGCGGAGGTGACTGTGACTCTACTCTGCCGAATAACTCACACAGGACAACGCTCTACTCCACGCCTCCTTTCCTGCCCCAGAGGCTTGTGGGAAATGTGGAGTCAGCTGTTCTGACGAGGAGCTCTCGGGTGACTCGCCCAACGCCGTGACATGTGACAGGACATCACGGGACCAGACACTGATGCTCAGGGAGGGAAAAGAGGGAGGGAGGGAAGGAGAGAGAGAGAGAGAGAGAGAGAGAGAGAGAGAGAGAGAACGAGAGAGCGAAAGAGTCGGGAGGAGAGACAGAGGAGGAAACGAGACGAGAGAGCGAATGGATGGAGAGAGAACAGAAAAGGGAAGTCAGTGGGGGAGAGAGAGATAGATGGATGGATACAGATAAGGATGGACAGAAGTGAAGAGAAGAGAGAGGAGAACAGAACAGAGCAGTGGTAGTCAGGGGTGATAGAGGCAAAGAGAGGGGAGGAGGAGGGGGAGAAGAGGTAGGAAATAGAAAGTGAGTAATGGCCTAAACTCACCAAAGGTAGATTAGAATGCATTGTTTTGAATTATAATGACCCAACCGAAGCCGGGCCGGGTTGGGTTGTCCGCTTTGACGCCTCGCTCAATTAGAACATGTCTCTATTTTTGCTTTTTATCGCTGGCGCTGTAGTCACACAAAACAATAAAAATGTCATTATTCACTTTTTTCGAGCTCATTTGAATTGGAAGAGGTAGCTAACGGTTGAGGCTTTACCATACATGCTAAATTAGACCATTTCATCCACTTATGGAAACACAACATCACTATCAGCAAAGATGATTGGAGATATGGACTATCCTGCAAGCATACAGTCACTGCTCTGGCCGTCCCGTCCTTTCCACCGCCTAGCTCTGCTTGCTCCGCCCACCCGCTTCTGGTGAGTTTTTAGCTTTAGTGAGAGAGAGAGAGGTAGCGAGAGAGAGATGGAGCGAGGGAGTGTGTTACAGGCCAGGAAGAGCGGGGGTGAGACTCTAAAGTCATGTATTAATCATTACTCCTTCCTGTGGGCTACTGTCAGAGGGCTGAGGGAGAGCAATGCCAGACCCAGAGCCACCAACATGATACATCATGTGCCTGTGGTCCTGTTAGAAACCACTATCAGTCCATATCCATTCCTCCCTCCTTTCCTCCATTTGCACACACACTCCATCCGTCAGTAAGTGTAACTGGAACGTTGCAGGGCCAGAGGGAATGACCGTTATACCTGGATCCATTAACCTCATTGTACTGGGAGTGTGGTGTGTGTGCGTGTGTGTGTGTGTGTGTGTGTGTGTGTGTGTGTGTGTGTGTGTGTGTGTGTGTGTGTGTGTGTGTGTGTGTGTGTCAGCATGCGCTGAAGTGGTGAATAGCCAGAGCAACACCGTAGTATTCCCAGAATTGTAAGTCTGGAGACACAAAGTTTGTAGTTAATGGGTCTTAAAGGCTGAGTCATTGTGTGAGATCCGTCTCACTTCTGTTCTTGGAAAGATATCAATGAAATGTGGTGAAAACACACACACTCGACTTCGAATCAAGACGCCATGAAACATTAGAACTCACAGCGGTTTTTCAGGCAGAAGTGCCCAATTGATGTAAATGAATAGAGTTTTCAAGGGTATGGGGAATAGAAAGACTATAATTATTGATCTCTATGATGGTGGGTTTTCATCCATAGATTAGTTTTAGGAAGTTAGACTCCAGATCACACTGGCAGCAGCACCACTGCTGTAATAGGTATGTCTCCAGATAACATTGGCACCACTGCTGTAATAGGTATGTCTCCAGAGAACATTGGCACCACTGCTGTAATAGGTATGTCTCCAGATAACATTGGCACCACTGCTGTAATAGGTATGTCTCCAGAGAACATTGGCACCACTGCTGTAATAGGTATGTCTCCAGAGAACATTGGCACCACTGCTGTAATAGGTATGTCTCCAGATAACATTGGCACCACTGATCTCTATGGTGGTGGGTTTTCATCTGTACCGTAGATTAGTATTAGACAGTTTGTCTCTAGACTACTGGGCTAGAGCTGTAGGGTATGCATCTTCTAGGATAGCATACACACACACACACACACACACACACACACACACACACACACACACACACACACACACACACACACACACACAACTGCCTGGCTGGCCCTGATGTCCCAAATGGCACGATATTCTATATACAGGCTGTTTTGTTACAGCCTGAATTTAAAATGGATTAAGTTTAGATTTTTTTTGTCACTGGCCTACACACAATACCCCATAATGTCAAAGTGCAATTATGTTTTTCGAATTTTTTTCAAATGAATTACAAATGAAAAGCTGAAATGTCTTTAGTCAATATGTATTCAACCCCTTTGTTATGGCAAGCCTAAATACACTACATGACCAAAAGTATGTGGACACCTGCTCGTCGAACATCTCATTCCAAAATCATGGGCATTAATATGGAGTTGGTCGCCCCTTTGCTGCTATAACAGCCTCCACTCTTCTGGGAAGGCTTTCCACTAGATGTTGGAACATTGCTGTGGGGACTTGCTTCCATTCAGCCACAAGAGCATTAGTGAGGTCGGGCACTGATGTTAGGTAATTAGGCCTGGCTCGTAGTCGGCATTCCAATTCATCCCAAAGGCGTTCGATGGGGTTGAGGTCAAGGCTCTGTGCAGGCCAGTCAAGTTCTTCCACACCGATCTCGACAAACCATTTCTGTATGGACCTCACTTTGTGCACGGGGGCATTGTCATGCTGAAACAGGAAAGGGCCTTCCCCAAACTGTTGCCACAAATGTGGAAGCATAGAATGGTCTAGAATGCATTGTATGCTGTAGCATTAACATTTCCCTTCACTGGAACTAAGGGGCCTAGCCCGAACACTGAAAAACAGCCCCAGAACATTATTCCTCCTCCACCAAACTTTACAGTTGGCACTATACATTCAGGCCGGTAGCGATCTCCTGACATCCGCCAAACCAAGATTCATCCATTGGACTGCCAGATGGTGAAGCGTGATTCATCACTCCAGAGAACGCGTTTCCACTGCTCCTGAGTCCAATGGCGGCGAGATTTACACCACTCCAGCCAACGCTTGACATTGCGCATGGTGATCTTAGGCTTGTGTGTGGCTGCTCGGCCATGGAAACCCATTTCATTAAGCTCTCGACGAACAGTTATTGTGCTGACGTTGCTTCCAGAGGCAGTTTGGATCTCGGTAATGAGTGTTGCAACCGAGGACAGACAATTGTTACGCGCAAAACGCTTCAGCACTCTGCGGTTCTGTTCTGTGAGCTTGTGTGTCCTATCACTTCACGGCTGAGCCGTTGTTGCTCCTAGACGTTTTCACAATAACAGCACCGGAGAGGAAGGAAACCGGTCAGGGAGGCCGCACCGATGACGTGGATGTCGATTAAGGCAGCCCCCCGCACCTCTCTGGTTGGGTTAAATGCGGAAGACACTTTTCAGTTGAATGCATTCAGTTGTACAACTGAGTAGGTTTCCCCTTTCCCTTTCCCCAATGGTGATTTTAAAACAGTTACAGAGTTTAATAGCTGTGATAGGAGAAAACTGAGGATGGATCAACAACATTGTCGTTCCTCCACAATACTAACCTGACTGACAGAGGAAAAAGAAGGAAGCCTGTACAGAAAGTAGAAGAAAGAAAGTAATACTGCAAAAAATGCAAAATCCATTTTTTGAATAGTGACAAGAAAATGTTATGATGGGGGAAAATCCAATACAACACATTACTGAGTACCACTCTCCATATTTTCAAGCATAGTGGTGGCTGCATCATGTTATGGGTATGATTGTAATCGTTAAGGAAAAAAGAAACTGAACGGAGCTAAACACAGGCATAATCCTAGAGGAAAACCTGGTTCAGTCTGCTTTCCACCAGACACTGGGAGATGAATTCACCTTTCAGCAGGAAAAAAAACGAAAACACAAGGCCAAACCAAGAAGACAGTGAATGTTCCTGAGTGTGCCGAGTTACAGTTTTGACTTAAATCTACTTGAAAATCTATAGCAAGACCTGAAAATGGTTGTCTAGCAATGATCAACAACCAATTTGACAGAGCTTGAAGTTTTGAAAAGAATAATGGGCCAATGTTGCACAATCCAGGTGAGGAAAATTCTTAGAGATTTATCCAGAAAGACTCACAGCTGTAATCGCTGCCAAAGGTGTGATTTTACAAAGGATTGACTCAGGGGTGTGAACACTTATGTAAATGATATATTTCTGTATTTAATTTTCAATACATTTGAAAACAATTCTAAAAACATGTTTTCAGTTTGTCATTATGGGGTATTGTCTGTAGATGGGTGAGAAAAAAATATATCGAATCAATTTTGAATTCAGGCTGTAACACAACAAAATGTGTAATAAGTCAAGGGGTATGAGTACTTTCTGAAGGCACTGGACCTGGAGACCTGGTTAGTTTGATTTCTACCCGTTTCTGAGAAGTGGAGAGAACTAGGAACTGATGGTGTGTCTCCAGACAGAAGGAAGACAGCGCTTGTACTCTAAAAAACACACACACACACACGTTGCATAGACACACACACAGTTAGGCAGGCAGGCATGCACGCACACGCACGCACACTGACACACACACACACACACACACTTTCACTTGCACCTTGAGGGCTTACATCACCACTTGAGTTCGATTTAATATTTCAAGGAATTCTGAGACTCAGTTTTAATAAACCTACGGGGAGAGCACTATCAAATTAAAAGGATAGTTCACCCACATTACAAAATGACATATTGGTTTCCTTACCCTCTAAGCATTCTAAGGACAAGGTATAGCAGCAATCCATGCTTTGGTTTAGTTTCCCTGGCACTGTTTCCAAATGCTAACATTTTAGCATTTATGGCACAAATCCCATTCAAGTCATGGTACCGATATTAGCATTTTTCGCACAATGTCCAAATCATCCGAAAGTATTTCAAAATGATTGTGAAGATAAACAAAGTCACCAATAGATGATCTGAGCATGATGCGCGAAACTTGCTAATATTGGTCCCATGAGTTGAATGTGATTTGTGCCACAAATGCTGAAAGGGTAGCATATGGAAACTGTGCCATGGAAACTAAACCAAAGCATGGATTGCTGTCATACCTTAAATATTTTTTTTATGTATGTCTGTGTATTTGTGCATATGTACAATACCAGTCAAAAGTTTGGACACACCTACTCATTCTAAGTTTTTCTTTATTTTTACTATTTTCTACATTGTAGAATAATAGTGAATAATAGTGTGCGGCGGCAGGTAGCGTAGTGGGTAAGAGCGTTGTGCCAGTAACCGAAAGGTCGCTGGTTCTAATCCCCGAGCCGACTAGGTGAAAAATCTGTCGATGTGCCCTTAAGCAAGACACTTAACCCTAATTGCTCATGTAAGTCGCTCTGGATAAGAGCGTCTGCTAAGTGACGTAAATGTAAGACATCAAAACTATTAAATAACACATATGGAATCATATAGAAACGAAAGAAGTGTTAAACACATATATTTTAGATTTTTCAAAGTAGCCACCATTTGCCTTGATGACAGCTTTGCACACGCTTGGCATTCTCTCAACCAGCTTCATGAGGTAGTCAGCTGGGATGCATTTCAATTAACAGGTGTGCCTTGTTAAAAATTAATTTGTGGAATTTCTTTCCTTCTTTATGCGTTTGAGGGCGGCAGGTAGCTTAGTGGGTAAGAGCGTTGTGCCAGTAACCGAAAGGTCGCTGGTTCTAATCCCCGAGCCGACTAGGTGAAAAATCTGTCGATGTGCCCTTAAGCAAGGCACTTAACCCTAATTGCTCATGTAAATCGCTCTGGATAAGAGCATCTGCTAAATGACTAAAATGTAAAATGTAAATGAGTCAATCAGTTGTGTTGTGACAAGTGACAAGGGGTGGTATACAGAAGACAGCCCTATTTGGTAAAATACCAAGTTCATATAATGGCAAGAACAGCTCAAATAAGCAAAGATAAATGACAGTCCATCATTACTTTAAGACATGAAGGTCAGTCAATACGGAACATTTCAAGAACTTTGAACGTTTCTTCAAGTGCAGTCGCAAAAACCATCAAGCTCTATGATGAAACTGGCTCTCTTGAGGACCGCCAGAGGAAAGGAAGACCCAGAGTTACCTCTGCTGCAGAGGATAAGTTCATTAGAGTTAACTGCACCTCAGATTGCAGCCCAAATAAATTCTTCACAGAGTTCAAGTAACAGCCACATCTCAACATCAACTGTTCAGAGGAGACAGTGTGAATCAGGCCTTCATGATCAAATTGCTGCAAAGAAACCACTACTAAAGTACACCAATACCCTTGTAGCTCAGTTGGTAGAGCATGGCGTTTGCAACGCCAGGATTGTGGGTTTGTTTCCCACGGGGGGCCAGTATGAAAAATAAAATATGTATGCACTCACTAACTGTAAGTCGCTCTGGATAAGAGCGTCTGCTAAATGACTAAAATGTAAATGTAATAAGAAGAAGAGACTCGCTTGGGCCAAGAAACACGAGCAATGGACATTAGACCATTGGAAATCTGTCCTTTGGTCTGATGAGTCCAAATTTGAGATTTTTGGTTCCAACCGACGTGTCTTTGTGAGACGCAGAGTAGGTGAACAGATGATCTCTGCATGTGTGGTTCCCACCGTGAAGCATGGAGGAGAAGGTGTGATGGTGTGGGGGTGCTTTGCTGGTGACACTGTCTGTGATTTATTTAGAATTCAAGGCACACATAACCAGCATGGCTACCACAGCATTCTGCAGCGATACGCCATCCCATCTGGTTTGCGCTTAGTGGGACTATCATTTGTTTTTCAACAGGACAATGACCCAAAACACACCTCCAGGCTGTGTAAGGGCTATTTGACTAAGAAGGAGAGTGATGGAGTGCTGCATCAGATGCCCTGGCCTCCACAATCACCCGACCTCAACCCAATTGAGGTGGTTTGGGATGAGTTGGACCGCAGAGTGAAGGAAAAACATCCAACAACTGCTCAGCATATGTGGGAACTCCATGAAGCTGGTTGAGAGAATGCCAAGAGTGTGCAAAGCTGTCATCAAGGCAAAGGGTGTCTACTTTGAAGAATCTTTTGTATACATTTTCCCTCACTAACTTTAAGCATCAGTTGTCAGAGCACCTTACCGATCACTGCACCTGTACACAGCCCATCTGAAATTAGCCCACCCAACTACCTCATCCCTATATTGTTATTTATTTTGCTCTTTTGCACCCCAGTATCTCTATTTGCACATAATCTCTTGCACATCTAGCATTCCAGTGTTAATACTATTGTAATTATTTTGCACTATAGCCTATTTATTGCCTTACCTCCATAACTTGCTACATTTGCACACACTGTATATATATTTTCTGTTGTATTTTTGACTTTATGTTTTTTTTACCCCATATGTAACTCTGTGTTGTTGTTTTTATCGCACTGCTTTGCTTTATCTTGGCCAGGTCGCAGTTGTAAATGAGAACTTGTTCTCAACTGGCTTACCTGGTTAAATAAAGGTGAAATAAATAAAATAAAAATAAAAAATAAAAATAAATCTATGATTCCATATGTGTTTTTTCATAGTTTTGATGTCTTCACTATTATTCTTCAATGTAGAAAATATTTACACCCTTGAATGAGTAGGTGTGTCCAAACTTTTGACTGGTACTGGTACTGTATGTCTGTGTATTTGTGCATATGTGTGTGTGTGTGTGTGTGTGTGTGTGTGTGTGTGTGAGAGAAAGAGAGCTGTACCACAGTAGACATACTATATGTCTCCCAGCTGGTGTGTTCTGGGGTCAACAACATAACCTGTTTAGGTGTGGCTTTTAGCAGGTCTGGGATCAGGGGTCCACTCATCCCATTACTCTACTGATCCTGTTAGGGGCGTCCATTGGAGGATTAGTTACTGCATGGCCACAGGGTCACTCTGAAGGCAACACACTCATATATACCTGCACACAGTCACACACACACACGCATGCATGCACGTGCACACACACACCACAGGGAGATGAGATGGGTTGAAGTGGAGCCTCTCTAGAGGGCCTAATCTGACAGACACTCCTCTTAAAACAGGCTGAGACATCATCACATCAACCCTGAGTAAGCACTTTTTAATGGGGCCCTGAAATCCCCACAGCACCAGGGAGCAGTTCAGTCACTGGACGTTCTGAGGGAAAGCTGCTGTAACACAAAACAGCTTTCTTCTATCTCTCTGTGAGTTTGTCAAGAGGCTCAAACAGACGTTGATATTTCCCACTAGAATCTTGGCCCGGCAACACTTAGGGTTTTGGCAGCGAAGCCCAATGTCATATGGCACCATCTGAATGTGTGATTATTCCAGGCTTCGATAACGAAGGACTGTTTAGCGCCTGATGCTAATATGGTTATGAGTAAGAGGCCTGGGCCGAGCGCCTGTGCTAACAGAAAAACATGTCAGCGAGCTATCCGGCAATCTGTGTCTCTCTGCTCTGGCAAGCCATGATGCCAAGTCACAAATCAGAATTGAACATTTCTAATCTCCACTGTCATATTTTATATTGGTATCAATTAAAAAATATTACCACAGAAAAAATGGGTATCCATGAACCAAAACGACAACTTGAAGGGATAAATTAATTTGATTTGATGAGCAACAGTGTGTTTACGTGTTTTAGAAATGTCAATAACAGCCCACGGCAACCATCCACGGCAACCAATCCCCAACATGAAAGAGTGGAATTATGTAAATGCTGATATTTTCAGTGAGCTAGTTAATTTTCTGGGGAAAAAGAGAGAATGTTATAGGGAGGAAGATACTCTGATGAAGTTTTGAAAGAGAGGGAAAGTGAGAGTTTTAGGGGGGTGTTAAGTTAACCACCGTGTTTTAATTATCAGGATTACCACCCGCTGAGGTTTTTGAGGGCATCATGATGACGGAAGTAAGACCTTATGAAGAGGTGATCATTAGCATTGGTAGCATTAGCGGCTCGTTCCTGCTTATTCTTATTTGATCTGGGGAATAGGGGAAGGAGAACAGAAAAGTACTGCAGACTCAGGGGATTAGTGTAAACGGATGGAATCAGAAGACCCAGGAGAAACAGTCCTGAAGTCCTAAAGCCCAAAGCAATACTACACTACATCCTAGAGTGAACTACTGCTGGATGACAGCTTTGGTATTCTCTGGTCTGGTCTGGACTGGTTCACTACCACAGGGGACTGGGATAGGAAATGTTACTGTTGTCCCCTGTGTTAAGACACGCTTGAACATACATTTACAAAAACGTCTCTCTCCAGGGTGTTGGTGTGTGTGGGTTGAGCACCCCCATCTCTCTCCAGGGTGTTGGTGTGTGTGGGTTGAGCACCCCCATCTCTCTCCAGGGTGTTGGTGTGTGTGGGTTGAGCACCCCCATCTCTCTCCAGGGTGTTGGTGTGTGTGGGTTGAGCACCCCCATCTCTCTCCAGGGTGTTGGTGTGTGTGGGTTGAGCAGGTTGATGGAGGTCTGATTCTGTACAGAAGGTGCAGAGGTGGCTCCATGCTGACTGTGTCATATCCTCAAGCTGCTACAGAACACACACACACACTCACTCACACACACCACCACCACCACCACCAAGCTCCTAGCACCCTTTCACTCTGGCACGGCAGTGCCCTTCTCTTTTTTTATTATGTGATTAGTTAAAAGCCTCAGAGTCACTCTGCTATTATGGAAGAATTGAACCCACTGCCCTTCTCGCCCCTGTCAGCTGAAAGAGAGAGAAGAGAGAAGAGAGAAGAGAGAGAGAGAGAGAAAGAGAGCGAGAGAGAGAGAGAGAGAGAGAGAGAGAGAGAGAGAGAAATGGAGAGAGAGAAAGACCTAGGGAGAGAAAGATAGTGAGCACTTGTAGTGTAACATGCCTTGAAGGCATTTATAGCCCCTAGGAGTTTTTCCTCCTGCCTAGTCTGCAGACACATATACAACTTCCCAAAACCCACCTCAAACACACACTACACCCTGTCCCGTCCTCTCCTCCAGCCCAACACGTAGCCAAAGTTTCACTCAGCCTCTCCTGGCCCCACAGCCCTTTCTGTTTAACTGTAAGGTAACTGTAGATGTTGTCTTTTACAACAGCTATTGTCACAGTGACAGTGGGAGTCAGCGTCTGTTGCTGTGACTCACAGGTGAAAAGTTGACCGATCCATCTCTGTTTGTCATGCTATACCTCCCTAGTACTACAATGACTTAGTAGAACACAAACACATGGAGAAGAGAGAGAGACCAGGGGAGATAGAGTAGAGGATGGAGAATGAGAAAGAGAGAGAGCGAGAGAGAGAGAGAGAGGGGGGGGGGGGAAGGGGGTTGAAGGAAAAACTGATAGAGAGGGAGGAGAAAAATATGGGAGAGAGAGAGGGAGAAAGAACGAAAGAGGGGGAGAGAGAGAAGAAGAGCGACTTAGCGAAACAAGAATGAAAACTAGACGTCTGTGGTCTGGCTGCTCTGGACTCCTTTCTTTCTCTCCTACAGAGTATCACACATTACAGCTGTAGTCCTAACCCAGTCCCTTCCCAGCTTGTTATGTTAACAGTTCTAATACCATCTGGGGATGTTTGATGGAGAAGGTTGTACGTTTTAAAGGAGACTACCCCTGGGGCTGGGCAATACCACAGAGTATTGTGGGAAGGAGAGCTGAGGCCCTGTATCGCACACCTTTCATCTGAACGACCGTTTGGCAGTTGTTAGCTGAACGGTGTGTGTGGGGACGTGTGTGTGTGTCTGGGTGTGTGTGTGTGTGCGTGTGTGCATCATGGCAGTTTCTACTCTCGGTGGAACCACAGCGGCTCTGGTTGGGACGCGGTGCCAGGAAAGCTCATTTTACCCAGTTAACTCCAGTGAAATGTAGTCGCCTGAAAAGCACAAAGATCTGGCCCCATTGGAAGGTTTTATTTGGGGTTGTTCCGTTCACCCTCTGTCCACTTACTGGATCTATCAAGGGGAACGTGTTTGGGCGATGAGGCTGAGGAGCCAGGAGGTCTAAGTGGAGAAGTCTTTCTCCTTTTAATTCACTCTCTCTCTCTCCCACTATCTTTCTACATCACTCTCCCAAGATGGATCTCTCTCCATTAAAGTGGCATGAGAGAGGGTAGGATGACACACACACACACCAGACTCACACACATTTCTGTGTCAGCGTGGCCCAATGGGAGATGGCCTTTGGATAGAGAGCAAGCACTAAAGCACACTTCAACTTAAAGAGCGAGAGAGCGAGAGAGACAGAGAGAGAGAGAGATATAGATAGAGAGAGAGAGAGAGAGGGGGGGGGGGCAACTTAACACACATTTAACCTTCCAGTGTAAACTAACCCCAAAATCCATTCCTTTTACTTTTTTATTTTCTTATCCCCTCTCTCCCTCTCTCCCTCTCTACCTCTCTCTCTCCCTTCCTCCCTCCCTCTCTCCCTCTCTCCCTCCCTCCTTCCTCATCCTGTCAGACATTTTTACACAATATCTTTGATGAGGCTAGAGCAGAGTGCCAGTTGGATTTTGGAACGAGAGGGGGATGTAGAGAGAGAATGCCTAGGGGCTAACACCAGAGACGGAGGACTCCAAAAAAAGAGTCCCTCTGATTGTTTTTGTGGGGTTGTCAGTGTACTCTTAATGTCAGTCTCCTAATGGTTTACACTCTAGGGAACATTACAAGGGTCTGCCTCTGTGTCTTAGTGGGGAGACTCCATTGCCTGGGAATGGGCAATTCCACACTAACAGAATGGTGCTGAGACTCCGATTTTTCACTTATTATATGCCAAACAAAAAAACTATCATTGCAAAGTTAAACAAAGCATACAACTCCATGCACAATGACTACTTTTAACAATTTTCACAAAAAATCCTACAAAAACACATTTACTTGAAGAACAGTGCGATGTAAAGTTTGGTAACAGAATGACGCCACAAACAGCACAAAACGTTACCAAACTTTGCATCTGCCCTGTTCTTTAAGTACATTTTAGAAGTAGTCCTTGTGCATAGAGTTGTTGTATGGTTTGTTTAACTTTGCAATGATCGTTTTTTGTTTGGTATACATTTTAAAGTGAAGAATCTGAATCTCAGCATCATTCTGTTGCCGTGGAATTGCCCTAATGTAAGAAACCATATGATCCAGGGGACTTAGCGACACCAAACGGCATTCTGCCTGCCATTCATCTGGGTTTCATATTCTGGGAAGTTACTGCCACTCCAGTACACTGGGCTTTTTTTTCTCTTTCTTTCTCTCTTTTTTTGCTTTTTGATATGACTTATTGTACTTCAATACACTACCTGTTTTCCCCTGTTCTCTCTGTATTACTTTCTCTCTTTCTTTCTTTCTTTCTTTCTTTCTTTCTTTCTTTCTTTCTTTCTTTCTTTCTTTCTTTCTTTCTTTCTTTCTTTCTTTCTTTCTTTCTCTCTTTCTTTTTATTCTTTCCTTTTTAGTGAAAGGTGCTGCAGTGTGATGTATTTGTCCTTCTTTATCTTCTAGTGTTCTCTGTTTATCAGGGTGTGTGGAGAGACATGGGACCGTTAGTAGTTATCACGGTGTGTGGAGAGACATGGGACCGTTAGTAGTTATCAGAGTGTGTGGAGAGACATGGGACCGTTAGTGGTTATCAGGGTGTGTGGAGAGACATGGGACCGTTAGTGGTTATCAGGGTGTGTGGAGAGACGTGGGACCGTTAGTAGTTATCAGGGTGTGTGGAGAGACATGGGACCGTTAGTGGTTATCACGGTGTGTGGAGAGACATGGGACCGTTAGTGGTTATCAGGGTGTGTGGAGAGACATGGGGCCGTTAGTGGTTATCACGGTGTGTGGAGAGACGTGGGACCGTTAGTGGTTATCAGGGTGTGTGGAGAGACATGGGGCCGTTAGTGGTTATCACGGTGTGTGGAGAGACATGGGACCGTTAGTGGTTATCAGGGTGTGGAGAGACATGGGGCCGTTAGTGGTTATCACGGTGTGTGGAGAGACGTGGGACCATTAGTAGTTATCAGAGTGTGTGGAGAAACATGGGGCCGTTAGTGGTTAGAATTTAGTATTTGAGGGGCTTTTGACTACAGTTTTGTAACCGCACACACACAGCTGGCACAGCCTGGCTTAAAGCAACGAGGACCCTAATTGAAACACTATATGTGTTTATAACCCCCGTCCCCTCCCCTGTCCCCGCAGGCTCCCGGTAATGTCTTTCCAACATGTCTGTGTGTGTTTGTGCATGTGTGCGTGCGTGTGTGTGTGTGTGTGTGTGTGTGTGTGTGTGTGTGTGTGTGTCTGTGTGTGTGTGTGTGTGTGTGTGTGTGTGTGTGTGTGTGTGTGTGTGTGTGTGTGCACGTGTGTGATTAGGTTTCTACAGTATTAAACTTGACAGTTGTGTGGGTGTGAGAATGTGTTTCAGGTTGTCTGGTTGCCCATATGCTGAATTTATATATTCCCATTAGTTCCTTTCTGTATTTGTCAGTGTGTGTGTTTATATGTCTGTTTAAGTTTACATTGAGTGTTTGTGTACAGTCATGGAACCATCACTGTGAGAGACATGACTTGACCCCAGACATAATTTCCACTCCATAGTGGAAACCATTGGACAGTGTGTGTGTGCGTGTGTGTGTGTGTGTGTGTGTGTGTGTGTGTGTGTGTGTGTGTGTGTGTGTGTGTGTGCGTGTGTGAGAGAGTGTGTAGCCTATGCACTGTGAAGCATGAAACATCACTCAGCCTCCTGACACATCTGAGGGCTAGAAACACAATGTTTTCTCAGTGTGTGTGTGTGTGTATGTGTGTGTGTGTGTGTGTGTGTGTGCGTGCGTGCGTGTGTGTGTGTGTATTTACCTGTGTGTAACTATGCATAGCTTTATGTATAGCTGTGCTGTTCAAAGCCTATAGCCAGCCAATTAGGCTACGTGCTAGCGCATGCAGACACACACACACACACACACACACACACACACACACAGAGAGAGAGAGCTCAGACATGATTCATCCACAGTAAGCGCATTAAAGTTCCCTACTGTACGTATGGTGAAATAATAAACAGCCATCATGGTTGTCTTGGCTACAGAGCCTGTATGTCAGTCAATGTCTGTCTGTATACGTCTTGGGTGTGATAATGTGTGTGTCTGTGTGAGGGAGTTTTCAATTGCTTTGGCAACACTGGGTCGTTCCTTTTATGTCAATATAGCTGAATTATATTACAATTATATTACAATTATATTACAATTATATTACAATTTAAGCGTGTGTGTGCACTTTGTAGTAGTGCTTTGGCGCACAGTAGATATTTAGCTGTGTGCATGAGATTGTGTGTGTGTGCGTGTGTGCGTGTGTGTGTGTGCAAGCTCGCATGTGTGTGTGTGTGTGTTAAGAGAGGTGGTTTGAGAGGAGTCTCTTCTCCCACTGTGGCCCATGAACATATTTTTACTGTCATACCTACACAAACACACACACTCTTTACTGGCTATATCATAAGTCCTAATGAGTTTCCTTAAGGAAACCTATCTCTCTCCCTCTTTTCATTAGCCTGAAAGAGTGATCTCGTCAGAAGAGCCACAAAAAAGTGTGTTTATAAGAGTATGAAAGATGATACTGTTAGAGATGGAGAGAACGGGGATTTGACGTTTGTGAAACAGCAGTGGTGTACGCAGGCCTTTCAATGGCACTCTGACAATTCACTCTCTTCCTCATTTTATAATCGAATTCCTCTGGTGGAGTGAGGGAGGGAGTGGGTGAAGGATGAACAGAGGAGGTGAGAGAGGGAAAGAAAGATGGGGAGAGAGAGAAAAAGAGAGCGAGAGAACGAAATAAAGAAAGGAAGCGTGCCCATCAAAGCTCCTGAGATGACGATGGATCCTATCTCGTAATTCACAATGAGAAGTTTCCTTTAGCTGTCAGAGAAAATCAAAGGGTCTGCTTTCTCACTCATGAAATCATTTGATATTTCTCAGTGAAATGAAGGCACCATTGAGTGTTACAAAAAAATTGCTTTTGTGGGGAAATTGAGGGGAAAGGGAAATCAAGTTGAGGGAAAGCGGAATCCCTCAAAGATATGGGTTTCAGTTTTTTATAACAAATTTCTGTTTTTCGTTAGTACACTAATGGGTCTTCTGGGTATTTGACCTGTCCAGCTTTTCCTTACACACCCCAACTGTAGGCTTACATACAAGAAGATCCACCTACTGTTAAAGTGCTCTCCAATGCACCCCTTTCAGTAGTTTGGATGATAGAATGATTGGACTCTCTAAACTCCAGTGGTACATTCAGTGGTTAGACGGGGTTCTCAAAAATGTCCTCCAGTGTTAATGTGAAGGTCATGCTAATCCTGATCCAGTCCTGGTATACAGTCGTCTGGGTTTGGCCGGTGTAGGCCGTCATTGTAAAGAAGAATTTGTTCTTAACTGACTTGCCTAGTTAAATAAAGGTAAAAAATATATAAAATACAAATAACAATATATAGTGTATAGTCTTGTTTTGGTAATGCATGCTAGTATATTAGCTAACGAGGGAGTAAGACCATATTGATATGTGTAAAATAGTGTAGCTCACCCTTGTTTGGCACATGGATGTACAGTAAGTATTGTTTTACAGTAAGGGCTTACAGCTCACCCTGGTTTGGCACATGGATGTACAGTAAGTATTTTTTTAGTGTTAGTGTAAATAATGTTTTCATGTTTCTGTGTATAGGGAACATGTACAGTGCCTTGCAAAAGTATTCATCCCTCTTGGCGTTTTTCCTATTTTGTTGCATTACAACCTGTAATTTAAATTGATTTTTATTTGGATTTCATGTAATGGACATACACAAAATAGTCCAAATTGGTGAAGTGAAATGAAAAAAATCACTTGTTTCAAAAAATTATACAAAATAAATAACGGAAAAGTGATGCGTGCATATGTATTCACCCCCTTTGCTATGACGCCCCTAAATAAGATCTGGTGCAACCAATTACCTTCAGAAGTCACATAATTAGTTAAATAAAGTCCATCTGTGTGCAATCTAAGTGTCACATGATCTGTCACATGATCTCAGTATATATACACCTGTTCTGAAAGGCCCCAGAGTCTGCTACACCACTAAGCAAGGGGCGGCACCATGCAGACCAAGGAGCTTTCCAAACAGGTCAGGGACAAAGTTGTGGAGAAGTACAGATCAGGGTTGGGTTATAAAAAAATATCTGAAACTTTGAACATCCCACAGAGCAGCATTAAATACATTATTAAAAAATGGAAAGAATATGGCACCAAGAGAGGGCCGCCCACCAAAACTCACGGACCAGGCAAGGAGGGCATTAATCAGAGAGGCAACAAAGAGACCAAAGATAACCCTGAAGGAGCTGCAAAGCTCCACAGCGGAGATTGGAGTATCTGTCCAAAGGACCACTTTAACATTTTACATTTACATTTTAGTCATTTAGCAGACGCTCTTATCCAGAGCGACTTACAGGAGCAATTAGGGTTAAGTGCCTTGCTCAAGGGCACATTTACGTCATTTAGCAGACGCTCTTATCCAGAGCGACTACAAATTGGTGCATTCACCCTATAGCCAGTGGGATAACCACTTTACAATTATACTTTTTTATTTTTTGTGGGGGGGGGGTAGAAGGATTACTTTATCCTATCCCAGGTGTTCCTTAAAGAGGTGGGGCCGTACACTCCACAGAGCTGGGCTTTACGGAAGAGTGGCCAGAAGAAAGCCATTGCTTAAAGAAAAAAATAAGCATACACGTTTGGTGTTCGCCAAAAGGCATGTGGGAGACTCCCCAAACATATGGAAGAAGGTACTCTGGTCAGATGAGACAAAAATTGAGCTTTTTGGCCATCAAGGAAAATGCTATGTCTGGCGCAAACCCAACACCATGATCACCCCGAGAACACCATCCCCAGTGAAGCATGGTGGTGGCAGCATCATGCTGTGGGGATGTTTTTAATCGGCAGGGACTGGGAAACTGGTCAGAATTGAAGGAATGATGGATGTCGCAAAATACAGGGAAATTCTTAAGGGAAACCTGTTTCAGTCTTCTAGAGATTTGAGACTGGGACAGAGATTCACCTTCCAGCAGGACAATCACACGAAGCATACTGCTAAAGCAACACTCGAGTGGTTTAAGGGGAAACATTTAAATGTCTTGGAATGGCCTAGACAAAGCCCAGACCTCAATCCAATTGAGAATCTGTGGTATGACTTAAAGATTGCTGTACACCAGCGGAACCCATCCAACTTGAAGGAGCTGGAGCAGTTTTGCCTTGAAGAATGGGCAAAAATCCCAGTGGCTAGATGTGCCAAGATTATAGAGACATACCCCAAGATACTTGCAGCTGTAATTGCTGCAAAAGCTGGCTCTACAAAGTATTGACTTTGGGGAGGTGAATAGTTATGCACGCTCAAGTTTTCTGTTTTTCTGTCTTATTTCTTGTTTGTTTCACAATAAAAAATATTTTGTTTCTTCAAAGTGGTAGGCATGTTGTGTAAATCAAATGATACAAACCCCCAAAAAATCAATTTTAATTCCAGGTCGTAAGGCAACAAAATAGGAAAAATACCAAGGAGGGTGAATACTTTCGCAAGCCACTGTATGCGTTAGATTATTTATAGTATTAATGTGGTCCTGAGTTGTTTCAGTATTGACTGGTAACGTGTTAAGATCATCATATAGTTCTGTTCAGCCTGCCTCCTCAATTCACTCCAGATGCTCCCATTGATCCGTGCACATTATAGGAGGAAATAAAACACACTTTTGGATGTGCGTGTGTGTATGTGTATGTGCGTGTGTATGTGGATGTGCGTGTGTATGTGGATGTGCGTGTGTATGTGGATGTGCGTGTGTGTGTATGTGCACCCAGCCAGCGTCTTTCATTTTCATTATGCATGGCGGCTTTGAGTCTCCAGCGTCTGCATTTTCTGAATTATCCTCGATGGCCGTGCGAGCAGAAACACATTTATTTATCTTAATCGGGACGGTGGCTAGGGAATTGTGCTTAAACACACTCACACAAACACACACAAAACCACATCCACACACCCACACACGCTCCTCCCACTCTCCAGCCTGCACAGTCTGAATTACGTCTGACGGGTCTCCATTATTCAGCAGTAGGGTCGCTGGGATAACCAACCTCATTCATTTACAGTCAGACGGATCCTCCCACCATTTCTACAAAATACTTTTAGAATTTGTAGAGGAGAGGCCCTACGTCTTTATGTGTGTATTTGAACGAGCGAGAGAGAGAGAGCAGCAGTGTGTGTGTGCCTGTTTGTGTCAATTTATATATACACTAGATGACTGATTGGGGGCACTGTGTTGAAGCCACTGCGCCTCCATCTTGGCACTCCCCTACCATCGTAAAAAATATTTTGGAAGCTATACATGCATTTATGAAAATGAAAATGTATGCACTCACTAACTGTAAGACGCTCTGGATAAGAGCGTCTGCTAAATGACTAAAATGTAAATGTAAATGTAATTTATACATTCGTTTTTGCCACATTTATTCTATAACAGACACCTTAATACATACTTTTCAATTATATTATGCGAGGTAAACATAAAAATGAAAAAATATTAAACATTTTCCTTAAAGTATCATTTTTTTAGATTACTAATGTTACTGGCCCCACTACAACAACAAAATGTAATTGAAATACTGTAGGATTCCATTCATTCCTATGGAGGACTGCTTCTGCTGGGGAGTGCCAATATGGCCGACCGGTGGCTTCAAAGCCTCTCAATAGCCAATACATAGCGTCTGTGTGTGTGTGCGTCTATTTTTGTGTGTGTGTGTGAGTGTGTGTGTGTGTGTTGTGTGTGTGTGTGTGTGTGTGTGTGTGTGTGTGTGTATGTGTGAATGTGCTCACTGAGTCACAAAATGGAGGTTTAATTAAAAGGAGTTCATTTTAAACGAGAGGACACAGTCGGAGGAGCAGAGAATAGAACATCTCCAGAATGGATAAGACCACATCCGTCTACAACACCTTACTTAGTGGAAGAGAGAGTCCGCACCAAGATAAAGAGAAAGGGGTTAGCAAACCTCCATTTTGAGGGAGAGAAATCCTATGGTACTGGTAATTGAAGTGTGTGTGTACGTTTGTGTGTTTGTGTGTGTGTGTTTGTGTGTGTGTGTGTATGTTTGTGAGTGAGTGTGTGTGTGTGTGTGTGTGTGTGTGTGTGTGTGTGTGTGTGTGTGTGTGTGTGTGTGTGTGTGTGTATGTGTGTGTGCGCGCCACGCATGTGAGTGTGAGTGCGAGTGCGTGTGCTTGTAACAGCTGAATGGATAATGCCTTGGATTTTTGACGGGGGGAGAGACGTGAGTGAAACCAGACTTTACAACCATTAAAATGGTCTTGTCCTGGAGGGTTGTGTGTGTATGAGATTTTGAGTGTGTGTGTGTGTGTGTTAGGGGGTTTCCTGGTTTGTGTATGTCAAGCCTAACCTTTGAGTACCCATTCGACTCTAACCATTTTTCACCTTTTGGCTCCTGTGGTGCTGAAATGCCTTCCGTAGCCCCGGTCGATGGAATTAGCTGCTGAAATGTGGAAACCGCGCGGGGACATCAGAGCCCTAATGGATCCTGTGAGAGACCCACAGATCCATCACACTAAACAACCACCCCAAAGCGCCCAAAGTCAAAATGGAGTCGTTTTAACCCTATAAACCCCAGGTCGCTGTTAACTCTTCAACAACCCATAGTTGACCCTCGCAACAGCCGTCGAAGCCATCGAAGAGGCTGTTATTCTGAATGGGGGGGCTTACACTAACACAAACTCCCCTATTGTCTTGACTCTAAGCCTACAGAAGACTTAGACATTAACATACTACTGAGATTACACTGGACAACCCCTTGTTTCTTCTCCGTCTGCCTCTTGCCTAGTAAAACCCTCTTAGCTTATAGTCCAGTCATAAGCATTCTCCCTTCTCTCCCTGGGACCGGTTGGGGTCCTCGGCCCTCTTGGCTCTGACAAAGGCGGCCACATAAAAACCTGAGTGATTGTCTGTGGAATTTGAGCTCCATAAAGGTCCATTCCAGGGCTCATTGCGGCTCATTGAGGGAGCAGCCATGCTAACTAAGCCTGTTGTCGGCCTGGCCGCGAAGGCCTTACTGGATTAGCGAATCCGACGTTGGCGTCCGCCTTTGTCCACAACACACACACCCTCCTCATCTGTGGAACCCCAAGACAGTCGTGACCAACAAACCGTGAAATGGCTAAATAACGCATTCCGAAGAAAGCGCAACATTTGCGCGTCATTGTCGCGGGGTGCCGTAAGCCGCTTAAAGACTTCAAATGATTTTGTGCTGCTTTTTCATGGTCGCCGGCCCTCTTTAGAGCGGGGAAATGATTGTGACAATCGCTCGGACGTTGTTTGTTTTTGCTGTCTTTTTATCTTCTTCTATGGTGGTGTTTAGGCCCAGCTATGCAGAGCAGTTCTATACTCTACAGATCTGTAGAAGTAGGTTAGTAAAATGAAAATATTTTGGGCAAACAGTAAATAAATAGTGTTGTGTTTATCTGTGTAATTCCTCTCTTTTTGTGATGTTCTCTCTCATTAATGTCTCTTCACTTACAAATCCCAGCTCTCGCTGACTGCCTTTTCTCTCTCTCTCTCTCTCTCTCTCTCTCTCTCTCTCTCTCTCTCTCTCTCTCTCTCTCTCTCTCTCTCTCTCTCTCTCTCTCTCTCTCTCTCTCTCCCTCTTTCTCTCTTCGAAAAAGCCATTACTGCTACACTCACTCTGTACTTTAAATGGTTCTCCCCATCTCCCTCCTAGTCTCCCTCCCTTTTTGTGTTTTCAATTTATTAGCATAATAGTTCCTAGCCTAGCCCATCGATTCCACCTACCAGGAGGGAAGGAAATAGCAGTCGCACGCATCACAAGACATTTGCCTCAGACCAGATCTGATGCTAATAATTTGTTCTCTGTCTATTTCCCCTCTCTGTCTAGTTCCTCTCTCTGTCTATTCCGTAGTCTGCGCTCCAGCAGGTATATCTCACTGGTCATCCCCAAAGCCAACACCTCTTTTGGCCGCCATTCCTTCCAGTTCTCTGCTGCCAATGACTGGAACGAACTGCAAAAATCTCTGAAGCTGGAGACTCTTATCTCCCTCACTAACTTTAAGCGTCAGTTGTCAGAGCAGCTTACCGATCACTGCACCTGTACACAGCCCATCTGAGATTAGCCCACCCAACTACCTCATCCCCTTATTGTTATTTATTTTGCTAATTTGCACACCAGTATCTCTATTTGCACGTCATCTTTTGCACATCTATCATTCCAGTGTTAATACGAAATTGTAACTATTTTGCACTATGGCCTATTTATTGCCTTACCTCCATAACTTACTACATTCGCACACACTGTATATATATGTTCTGTTTGTATTTTTGACTTTATGTTTTGTTTATTCCATATGTAACTCTGTGTTGTTGTTTTTTTATCCCACTGCTTTGCTTTATCTTGGCCAGGTCGCAGTTGTAAATGAGAACTTGTTCTCAACTGGCTTACCTGGTTAAATAAAGGTGAAATAAAATAAATAAATACATTTCCCCCCTCTGTCTAGTTCCTCTCTCTGTCTATTTCCCCCCTCTGTCTAGTTCCTCTCTCTGTCTATTTCCCCTCTCTGTCTATTTCTCCTCTGTCTAGTTCCTCTCTCTGTCTATTTCCTCTCTCTGTCTATTTCTCCTCTGTCTAGTTCCTCTCTCTGTCTATTTCTCCTCTCTGTCTATTTCCCCTCTCTGTCTAGTTCCTCTCTCTGTCTGGCTCTCGGATGAAGATTGAAGTGGGAATGGCAGGGGCCGGCTGGAGTGGCCGAGAGAGGGGAAGGCAGAGTTATTCAACCTCAGTAATCGGGGCTGCAATGTAATGTGGCAAATAATAGAGGAGAGAGTGAGTGAATATTTGATTTTTGTGAGAGTGGGTCCGTCCTGACAAGGCCAATTTATCCATTCTCAGAGAGGACAGAGGCTGTGATTGGTGGCTCTATTCCTTCTCACAGAGAAACTCTGTCTGTGGTTAGCTTTAATGATAAGTGGATGGACTTGTGGCCAGACAGACAGACTGACTGACTACCTGACAAGACTAAGGCTGAATCTTATCCTGTTGTCATTTAGAGTGGCTATGAGGTGTGGGTCAAGGTGTCACAAAGAGTCCCCCCATACTTACACACACTTGGCAGTAAGCCTAGTCACTCCAGGCAAATCTTACATGAAGCACCTCACTGTGTCAGTGTGTGTGTGTGTGTGCTCAAGTGTCTATGTGTCAGTGTGTGTGTGTGTGTGTCTGGCCATCCTCGCCTCACACACATCTTCTCCCCTCCGCCCCAGGCCTTAGGTGTCTGTTAGCCCTACTCTCTCAGGAGACGTACACAAACACTCTCTCTCTCTCAGGAGACAGGAGGAGACCTGCCAGGCGTCACTTTATGACCTGCCCTTTTATTGCGGCCAATCCGGTTAGTAAATACTAATTTATTAATGAGAGCACATCTGCCCATTTAGCGGAAACACCGAACAATAAAATAAGAGGCTTTACAGAGGCCGAGTGCTATGAGCTACAGAGAGAGGAAGAGAGAGTTAGAAGGGAATGCATGCTGTAGATACACTAATGGTCAGGACACACACACTCAAATATAGAGACTTATTCAAACACACAGATACTCACACGGGGACTTATTCGCAGTCACACACTCTCTCACACACACACTCTCTCTCGCTCATCAAACACTCTCTCTCTCACACACACACATTACACACATGCTCTCTCAGTGTGAGTGACAGTGTAATATGTGAAGGAGACTG
>NW_028165479.1:25000-30000 GCF_964263955.1 Coregonus lavaretus | reverse complement strand
TTGGGTTGGTGGTCAGACACCCCCATATGGAAACCATCCGGTTGACACTATGAGAACCAGGGACCGACTCCTGGCTCCCGGAAGGCCGATTTTGATGCACTTTTCTCGGATTGGGTTGGTGGTCAGACACCCCCATATGGAAACCATCCGGTTGACACTATGAGAACCAGGGACCGACTCCTGGCTCCCGGAAGGCCGATTTTGATGCACTTTTCTCGGATTGGGTTGGTGGTCAGACACCCCCATATGGAAATCATCCGGTTGACATTAGGAGAACCAGGGACCGACTCCTGGCTCCCGGAAGGCCGATTTTGATGCACTTTTCTCGGATTGGGGTGGTGGTCAGACACCCCCATATGGAAATCATCCGGTTGACAACAGGAGAACCAGGGGCCGACTCCTGCCTCACGGAAGGCCGATTTTGATGCACTTTTCTCGGATTGGGTTGGTGGTCAGACACCCCCATATGGAAACCATCCGGTTGACACTATGAGAACCAGGGACCGACTCCTGGCTCCCGGAAGGCCGATTTTGATGCACTTTTCTCGGATTGGGTTGGTGGTCAGACACCCCCATATGGAAACCATCCGGTTGACACTATGAGAACCAGGGACCGACTCCTGGCTCCCGGAAGGCCGATTTTGATGCACTTTTCTCGGATTGGGTTGGTGGTCAGACACCCCCATATGGAAACCATCCGGTTGACACTATGAGAACCAGGGACCGACTCCTGGCTCCCGGAAGGCCGATTTTGATGCACTTTTCTCGGATTGGGTTGGTGGTCAGACACCCCCATATGGAAATCATCCGGTTGACATTAGGAGAACCAGGGACCGACTCCTGGCTCCCGGAAGGCCGATTTTGATGCACTTTTCTCGGATTGGGTTGGTGGTCAGACACCCCCATATGGAAATCATCCGGTTGACATTAGGAGAACCAGGGACCGACTCCTGGCTCCCGGAAGGCCGATTTTGATGCACTTTTCTCGGATTGGGTTGGTGGTCAGACACCCCCATATGGAAACCATCCGGTTGACACTATGAGAACCAGGGACCGACTCCTGGCTCCCGGAAGGCCGATTTTGATGCACTTTTCTCGGATTGGGTTGGTGGTCAGACACCCCCATATGGAAATCATCCGGTTGACACTATGAGAACCAGGGACCGACTCCTGGCTCACGGAGGCCGATTTTGATGCACTTTTCTCGGATTGGGTTGGTGGTCAGACACCCCCATATGGAAATCATCCGGTTGACACTATGAGAACCAGGGACCGACTCCTGGCTCACGGAGGCCGATTTTGATGCACTTTTCTCGGATTGGGGTGGTGGTCAGACACCCCCATATGGTAAACCGCCGGCGGACACTAGGAGAACCAGGGGAGGCTCTTACCTCACACATGGGGGTTTTGGGTGCCCTTGGCCGGCTTGGGGGTGACCCCAAGAGGGGGTCCAAGACCCCACACCCGGATCCATCCACAGGGGGGCGCCACATGTCATTTTAAGCCTGATTTCACTAGGGGAACCAGGGGATGATCTTAACTCACAAATGGGGGTTTTGGGTGCCCATGGCTGGCTTGGGGGTGACCCCAAGAGGGGGTCCAAGACCCCACAGCCGGATCCATCCACAGGGGGGCGCCACAGAGGTCATTTTAGGCCTGATTTCACTAGGGGAACCAGGGGATGATCTTAACTCACAAATGGGGGATTTGGCTGCCCATGGCTTGGGGGAGACCCCAAGAGGGGGTCCAAGCACCCCCACCCGGATCCATCCACAGGGGGGCGCCACATGTCACTTTAGGCCTGATTTCACTATGGGGACACAGGGGAGGCTGTTCACTCACACATGGGGGTTTTGGGTGCCCATGGCCGGCTTGGGGGTGACCCCAAGAGGGGGTACAAGACCCCACAGCCGGATCCATCCACAGGGGGGCGCCACATGTCATTTTAAGCCTGATTTCACTATGGGGACCCAGGGAGGCTGTTCACTCACACATGGGGGTTTTGGGTGCCCATGGTCGGCATGGCTGGCTTGGAGGAGACCCCAAGAAGGGGTCCAAGCACCCCCATCCAGATCCATCCACAGGGGGGGCGCCACAGGTCACTTTAGGCCGGATTTCACTATGGGGACCCAGGGGAGGCTGTTCACTCACACATGGGGGTTTTGGGTGCCCATGGTCGGCATGGCCAGCTTGGGGAGACCCCAAGAAGGGGTCCAAGCACCCACAGCCGAATCCATCCACAGGGGGGCGCCACAGGTCACTTTAGGCCGGATTTCACTATGGGGACCCAGGGGAGGCTGTTCACTCACACATGGGGGTTTGGGTGCCCATGGTCGGCATGGCCAGCTTGGGGGAGACCCCAAGAAGGGGTCCAAGCACCCACAGCCGAATCCATCCACAGGGGGGCGCCACAGGTCACTTTAGGCCGGATTTCACTATGGGTACACTGGGAGGCTGTTCACTCACACATGGGGGTTTTGGGTGCCCATGGTCGGCATGGCTGGCTTGGAGGAGACCCCAAGAAGGGGTCCAAGCACCCCCACCAAGATCCATCCACAGGGGGGGCGCCACAGGTCACTTTAAGCCTGATTTCACTATGGGTACACTGGGGAGGCTGTTCACTCACACATGGGGGTTTTGGGTGCCCATGGTCGGCATGGCTGGCTGGAGGAGACCCCAAGAAGGGGTCCAAGCACCCCCACCAAGATCCATCCACAGGGGGGGCGCCACAGGTCATTTTCACTAGGAGAACCAGGGAGGGCTCCTGACTCACACATGGGCATTCTGGGTGCCCATGGCTGGGATGGGTGAGACAGAGTCCAGCCCTCCACACACAAAAGTGACCCAGCAGGCCAGAAGAAAGGGGAGAGAGAGAGAGAGAGAGAACAAATAATACATGGGCACAGAGCAGCCAGCCTCCATTGGAGCTGCCTGCACAGTGCTGCCCTCCTGTGGGAAAGGTTCACACACACACCTCACTCACTCACTCACACAGACACACACAGACAAACCTATTCACTTGGGCCTTCTCCCTCATGCCCTGCTGACATCCATGCAGGCCCACATTGACCTTTGTGACCTCTGGAGCTCCATGCACCTTGTTCTAAACTCCCTGCCTAGTAAAGGGCATCTCCCATGGGCATGAGAGTACAGCTCACTCCCTGGAGCACCATGCCTCTTTTTAATCACTCTCTCCCTATTAAAACCCTCTCTCCCATGGGCTTGAGAGTACAGCTTACTCCCTTGACCTCCAGAGGTATAGGAGGCCAAAAAAAAAAGGGGGACAGAGCAGACAGCCCCCAAAGGGGATGCCTGCTCTGCCCCCCTATGAGACAGGTTCACTCACTCACACAGACACACCTATTCACTTGGGCCTTCTCCCTCATGCCCTGCTGACATCCATGCAGGCCCACATTGACCTTTGTGACCTCTGGAGCTACATGCCTCTTTTTAAACTCTCTCTTCCCATTAAAAGCCTCTCTCACCATGGGCTTGAGAGTACAGCTTACTCCCTTGACCTCCAGAGGTATAGGAGGCCAAAAAAAAAGGGGGACAGAGCAGACAGCCCCCAAAGGGGATGCCTGCTCTGCCCCCCTATGAGACAGGTTCACTCACTCACACAGACACACCTATTCACTTGGGCCTTCTCCCTCATGCCCTGCTGACATCCATGCAGGCCACATTGACCTTTGTGACCTCTGGAGCTACATGCCTCTTTTTAAACTCTCTCTTCCCATTAAAAGCCTCTCTCACATGGGGCTTGAGAGTACAGCTTACTCCCTTGACCTCCAGAGGTATAGGAGGCCAAAAAAAAAGGGGGACAGAGCAGACAGCCCCCAAAGGGGATGCCTGCTCTGCCCCCCTATGAGAACAGTTTCACTCACTCACACAGACACACCTATTCACTTGGGCCTTCTCTCTGTGGCCCTGCTGACAGCCATGCAGGCCCACATTGACCTTTGTGACCTCTGGAGCTCATTGCCTCCATCTCTACACTCCATGCCCAGTGAAACCCTCTCTCACTCGGCCTGAGACTGCAGCTCACTCCCTGGATGCCTGGGCTCCAGAACCACGACCACCAGCCCACACTCCCTGCCCACTCTAACCCTCTCTCACTCGGCCTCAGACTGCAGCTCACTCCCTGGATGGCCTGGGCTCCAGAACCACGACCACCAAGCCCACACTCCTGCCCGCTCAAACCATCTCTCACTCGGACTGAGACTGCAGCTCACTGCATGGGCGTCCCCGACCTCCATGCCTCCAGGCCCACACTCCGTGTCCGCTCAAACCATCTCTCACTCGGACTGAGACTGCAGCTCACTGCATGGGCGTCCCCGACCTCCATGCCTCCAGGCCCACACTCTGTGTCCGCTCAAACCATCTCTCACTCGGACTGAGACTGCAGCTCACTGCATGGGCCTCCCCGACCTCCATGCCTCCAGGCCCACACTCTGTGTCCGCTCAAACCATCTCTCACTCGGACTGAGACTGCAGCTCACTGCATGGGCCTCCCCGACCTCCATGCCTCCAGGCCCACACTCTGTGTCCGCTCAAACCATCTCTCACTCGGACTGAGACTGCAGCTCACTGCATGGGCCTCCCCGACCTCCATGCCTCCAGGCCCACACTCCGTGTCCGCTCAAACCATCTCTCACTCGGACTGAGACTGCAGCTCACTGCAATGGGCCTCCCCGACCTCCATGCCTCCAGGCCCACACTCTGTGTCCGCTCAAACCATCTCTCACTCGGACTGAGACTGCAGCTCACTGCATGGGCCTCCCCGACCTCCATGCCTCCAGGCCCACACTCTGTGTCCGCTCAAACCATCTCTCACTCGGACTGAGACTGCAGCTCACTGCATGGGCCTCCCCGACCTCCATGCCTCCAGGCCCACACTCTGTGTCCGCTCAAACCATCTCTCACTCGGACTGAGACTGCAGCTCACTCCCTCGACCTCCATGCCTCTCCGACCTCCATGCCTCCAGGCCCACACTCCATGC
>NW_028165479.1:10000-15000 GCF_964263955.1 Coregonus lavaretus | reverse complement strand
ACACCCCAACATGGTTGTCCGCCGGCGGACACCAGGAGAACCAGGGACCGACTCCTGGCTCACGGAAGGCCGATTTGATGCACTTTTTTCGGATTGGGGTGGTGGTCAGACACCCCCATATGGAAATCATCCGGTTGACAACAGGAGAACCAGGGGCCGACTCCTGCCTCACGGAAGGCCGATTTTGATGCACTTTTCTCGGATTGGGTTGGTGGTCAGACACCCCAACATGGTTGTCCGCCGGCGGACACCAGGAGAACCAGGGACCGACTCCTGGCTCACGGAAGGCCGATTTGATGCACTTTTTTCGGATTGGGGTGGTGGTCAGACACCCCCATATGGAAATCATCCGGTTGACAACAGGAGAACCAGGGGCCGACTCCTGCCTCACGGAAGGCCGATTTTGATGCACTTTTCTCGGATTGGGTTGGTGGTCAGACACCCCCATATGGAAACCATCCGGTTGACACTATGAGAACCAGGGACCGACTCCTGGCTCCCGGAAGGCCGATTTTGATGCACTTTTCTCGGATTGGGTTGGTGGTCAGACACCCCCATATGGAAACCATCCGGTTGACACTATGAGAACCAGGGACCGACTCCTGGCTCCCGGAAGGCCGATTTTGATGCACTTTTCTCGGATTGGGTTGGTGGTCAGACACCCCCATATGGAAACCATCCGGTTGACACTATGAGAACCAGGGACCGACTCCTGGCTCCCGGAAGGCCGATTTTGATGCACTTTTCTCGGATTGGGTTGGTGGTCAGACACCCCCATATGGAAATCATCCGGTTGACATTAGGAGAACCAGGGACCGACTCCTGGCTCCCGGAAGGCCGATTTTGATGCACTTTTCTCGGATTGGGGTGGTGGTCAGACACCCCCATATGGAAATCATCCGGTTGACAACAGGAGAACCAGGGGCCGACTCCTGCCTCACGGAAGGCCGATTTTGATGCACTTTTCTCGGATTGGGTTGGTGGTCAGACACCCCCATATGGAAACCATCCGGTTGACACTATGAGAACCAGGGACCGACTCCTGGCTCCCGGAAGGCCGATTTTGATGCACTTTTCTCGGATTGGGTTGGTGGTCAGACACCCCCATATGGAAACCATCCGGTTGACACTATGAGAACCAGGGACCGACTCCTGGCTCCCGGAAGGCCGATTTTGATGCACTTTTCTCGGATTGGGTTGGTGGTCAGACACCCCCATATGGAAACCATCCGGTTGACACTATGAGAACCAGGGACCGACTCCTGGCTCCCGGAAGGCCGATTTTGATGCACTTTTCTCGGATTGGGTTGGTGGTCAGACACCCCCATATGGAAATCATCCGGTTGACATTAGGAGAACCAGGGACCGACTCCTGGCTCCCGGAAGGCCGATTTTGATGCACTTTTCTCGGATTGGGTTGGTGGTCAGACACCCCCATATGGAAATCATCCGGTTGACATTAGGAGAACCAGGGACCGACTCCTGGCTCCCGGAAGGCCGATTTTGATGCACTTTTCTCGGATTGGGTTGGTGGTCAGACACCCCCATATGGAAACCATCCGGTTGACACTATGAGAACCAGGGACCGACTCCTGGCTCCCGGAAGGCCGATTTTGATGCACTTTTCTCGGATTGGGTTGGTGGTCAGACACCCCCATATGGAAATCATCCGGTTGACACTATGAGAACCAGGGACCGACTCCTGGCTCACGGAGGCCGATTTTGATGCACTTTTCTCGGATTGGGTTGGTGGTCAGACACCCCCATATGGAAATCATCCGGTTGACACTATGAGAACCAGGGACCGACTCCTGGCTCACGGAGGCCGATTTTGATGCACTTTTCTCGGATTGGGGTGGTGGTCAGACACCCCCATATGGTAAACCGCCGGCGGACACTAGGAGAACCAGGGGAGGCTCTTACCTCACACATGGGGGTTTTGGGTGCCCTTGGCCGGCTTGGGGGTGACCCCAAGAGGGGGTCCAAGACCCCACACCCGGATCCATCCACAGGGGGGCGCCACATGTCATTTTAAGCCTGATTTCACTAGGGGAACCAGGGGATGATCTTAACTCACAAATGGGGGTTTTGGGTGCCCATGGCTGGCTTGGGGGTGACCCCAAGAGGGGGTCCAAGACCCCACAGCCGGATCCATCCACAGGGGGGCGCCACAGAGGTCATTTTAGGCCTGATTTCACTAGGGGAACCAGGGGATGATCTTAACTCACAAATGGGGGATTTGGCTGCCCATGGCTTGGGGGAGACCCCAAGAGGGGGTCCAAGCACCCCCACCCGGATCCATCCACAGGGGGGCGCCACATGTCACTTTAGGCCTGATTTCACTATGGGGACACAGGGGAGGCTGTTCACTCACACATGGGGGTTTTGGGTGCCCATGGCCGGCTTGGGGGTGACCCCAAGAGGGGGTACAAGACCCCACAGCCGGATCCATCCACAGGGGGGCGCCACATGTCATTTTAAGCCTGATTTCACTATGGGGACCCAGGGGAGGCTGTTCACTCACACATGGGGGTTTTGGGTGCCCATGGTCGGCATGGCTGGCTTGGAGGAGACCCCAAGAAGGGGTCCAAGCACCCCCATCCAGATCCATCCACAGGGGGGCGCCACAGGTCACTTTAGGCCGGATTTCACTATGGGGACCCAGGGGAGGCTGTTCACTCACACATGGGGGTTTTGGGTGCCCATGGTCGGCATGGCCAGCTTGGGGGAGACCCCAAGAAGGGGTCCAAGCACCCACAGCCGAATCCATCCACAGGGGGGCGCCACAGGTCACTTTAGGCCGGATTTCACTATGGGGACCCAGGGGAGGCTGTTCACTCACACATGGGGGTTTTGGGTGCCCATGGTCGGCATGGCCAGCTTGGGGGAGACCCCAAGAAGGGGTCCAAGCACCCACAGCCGAATCCATCCACAGGGGGGCGCCACAGGTCACTTTAGGCCGGATTTCACTATGGGTACACTGGGGAGGCTGTTCACTCACACATGGGGGTTTTGGGTGCCCATGGTCGGCATGGCTGGCTTGGAGGAGACCCCAAGAAGGGGTCCAAGCACCCCCACCAAGATCCATCCACAGGGGGGCGCCACAGGTCACTTTAAGCCTGATTTCACTATGGGTACACTGGGGAGGCTGTTCACTCACACATGGGGGTTTTGGGTGCCCATGGTCGGCATGGCTGGCTTGGAGGAGACCCCAAGAAGGGGTCCAAGCACCCCCACCAAGATCCATCCACAGGGGGGCGCCACAGGTCATTTTCACTAGGAGAACCAGGGGAGGGCTCCTGACTCACACATGGGCATTCTGGGTGCCCATGGCTGGGATGGGTGAGACAGAGTCCAGCCCTCCACACACAAAAGTGACCCAGCAGGCCAGAAGAAAGGGGAGAGAGAGAGAGAGAGAGAACAAATAATACATGGGCACAGAGCAGCCAGCCTCCATTGGAGCTGCCTGCACAGTGCTGCCCTCCTGTGGGAAAGGTTCACACACACACTCACTCACTCACTCACACAGACACACACAGACAAACCTATTCACTTGGGCCTTCTCCCTCATGCCCTGCTGACATCCATGCAGGCCCACATTGACCTTTGTGACCTCTGGAGCTCCATGCACCTTGTTCTAAACTCCCTGCCTAGTAAAGGGCATCTCCCATGGGCATGAGAGTACAGCTCACTCCCCTGGAGCACCATGCCTCTTTTTAATCACTCTCTCCCTATTAAAACCCTCTCTCCCATGGGCTTGAGAGTACAGCTTACTCCCTTGACCTCCAGAGGTATAGGAGGCCAAAAAAAAAGGGGGACAGAGCAGACAGCCCCCAAAGGGGATGCCTGCTCTGCCCCCCTATGAGACAGGTTCACTCACTCACACAGACACACCTATTCACTTGGGCCTTCTCCCTCATGCCCTGCTGACATCCATGCAGGCCCACATTGACCTTTGTGACCTCTGGAGCTACATGCCTCTTTTTAAACTCTCTCTTCCCATTAAAAGCCTCTCTCACATGGGCTTGAGAGTACAGCTTACTCCCTTGACCTCCAGAGGTATAGGAGGCCAAAAAAAAAGGGGGACAGAGCAGACAGCCCCCAAAGGGGATGCCTGCTCTGCCCCCCTATGAGACAGGTTCACTCACTCACACAGACACACCTATTCACTTGGGCCTTCTCCCTCATGCCCTGCTGACATCCATGCAGGCCCACATTGACCTTTGTGACCTCTGGAGCTACATGCCTCTTTTTAAACTCTCTCTTCCCATTAAAAGCCTCTCTCACATGGGCTTGAGAGTACAGCTTACTCCCTTGACCTCCAGAGGTATAGGAGGCCAAAAAAAAAGGGGGACAGAGCAGACAGCCCCCAAAGGGGATGCCTGCTCTGCCCCCCTATGAGACAGGTTCACTCACTCACACAGACACACCTATTCACTTGGGCCTTCTCTCTGTGGCCCTGCTGACAGCCATGCAGGCCCACATTGACCTTTGTGACCTCTGGAGCTCATTGCCTCCATCTCTACACTCCATGCCCAGTGAAACCCTCTCTCACTCGGCCTGAGACTGCAGCTCACTCCCTGGATGGCCTGGGCTCCAGAACCACGACCACCAAGCCCACACTCCCTGCCCACTCAAACCCTCTCTCACTCGGCCTCAGACTGCAGCTCACTCCCTGGATGGCCTGGGCTCCAGAACCACGACCACCAAGCCCACACTCCCTGCCCGCTCAAACCATCTCTCACTCGGACTGAGACTGCAGCTCACTGCATGGGCGTCCCCGACCTCCATGCCTCCAGGCCCACACTCCGTGTCCGCTCAAACCATCTCTCACTCGGACTGAGACTGCAGCTCACTGCATGGGCGTCCCCGACCTCCATGCCTCCAGGCCCACACTCTGTGTCCGCTCAAACCATCTCTCACTCGGACTGAGACTGCAGCTCACTGCATGGGCCTCCCCGACCTCCATGCCTCCAGGCCCACACTCTGTGTCCGCTCAA
>NW_028165480.1:0-16090 GCF_964263955.1 Coregonus lavaretus | reverse complement strand
TGGTGATCAGTACGGTTCGCATTACCAGTACATTGATCTCTAACTTCAGCACCATGGACAGATCCGTATATTTGTATAATGCATGACATACAGAAATACACTGAGATTTCAATGAAATTCAAATGTTTTTACTAACACTCCTCGCAGCTGCTCATATTGCCTTTATAAATAGGCTAATGCACATCTTTGATCGTATTTGCAGACCAAGGCAAGAGGAACTCCCGACAGTAATTAAGTAGATTGGGAAGCATCCAAAACGGAATTGCCTCTATATAATGATACAATTACAATAATCACTCTGTTAAATTGAAGGCTATAACTCATTTTTCGGTAAAACAGGCCTACTGTAGCCTACCTTTTTGAACCAACTTGTGTGTTCATTCATGGTCATTTGTGAAATAGTCACATTATGGTTCTTTTGAACAGATGCCACCGCTTGTGTCAAATAGTTTAACAAAATATTCTCAAATTAGCCTATATGATACAATTCATTGGCGGGGGTCGCAGTTCCGGAGCGACCCACTAGGTGTCATCCTCCGACAACCTTAGGCACCTCCTCGCTCACAGTCTGGACTAATCATTATCCTATTGGTGTCACCTGTGTATTTATGCCCTCACTTCCCTGTGTTCCCTTGCTCTGTTTTCTCTGCTAGTTTCTCGATGCCAAACAGTACTAATCAGTGTCTGATCGCGAGACTTACAGTGAGGGAAAAAAGTATTTGATCCCGTGCTGATTTTGTACGTTTACCCACTGACAAAGAAATGATCAGTCTATAATTTTAATGGTAGGTTTATTTGAACAGTGAGAGACAGAATAACAACAAAAAAATGTCAAAAATATTATAAATTGATTTGCATTTTTAATGAAATAAGTATTTGACCCCTCTGCAAAACATGACTTAGTACTTGGTATTTTATTATTATTATTTAGATGGGACAGGAGGTACAGTAGGGCGAGCATGGCCCCCTAAGGCCCACCCACAACGCCAGGACTCAGGTAGGCCAGGCCCAGTCCAACACGCACGCACACACACACACATACACACTCCCAGACCAGTATCTCTAGCAGTCCTCTTGTAGTCTAATGGTGCCATGGGTGTCTCGTGGTAAAGAGATTAGGGAGGGGGGCCAAAGTCACTATAAAAGAGCTCTACCACGAGCTTATATCTCACTAGGGCCCAAATACAGTGTGTACGTGTGTGTGTGTGTGTGTTTGTATGTGTACCGGTCTCGAGTCCAAGTACAGTGTGCTCCAATAAGACTCACTGCTGGATCGATTGGGCTCAGACTACGCCTCGGTTGACAAGCCGGGCCTGTTGTTCACTGCATCGATCCACCGTGTGTGTGTGTGTGTGCATGCATGTGTGTGTACGAAAGAGTGAGAAACAGAGAGAGAGAGCGAGAGAGAGAGAGAAGACAGAGAGTGAGAGAGTGAGAGAGAGAGGAGAGAGAGAGAGAGAGAGAGAGAGAGAGAGAGAGAGAAGAGAGAGAGAGAGAGAGAGGGGGAGAGAGAGAGAGAGAGAGAGAGAGAGAGAAGAGGAGCGGCACAAGAGAGAGACAAGGAATCTATTTGTGCATGCATGGTGTTGTGTGAGTGAGTGTCTGTATAATTGGATCCTTCCTAAAGGCCAGCATGGCCTGACATAGACACATAGACAGTAACCATTAAACCACCATCACTAAGCAACCACAGTGTGTGTGATGCTAAATGCCCATCTTTGGGTTGGCAGCTGGCATCCACCCGACTCCAGACAGCCTAAAGCAGCATGGCCTAAAGCAGCACATCAGACCATATTGGATCGCTTCAGACCAATGTTCCCTCTATTTCGGCACTGAGCAAATTTCTGTTCTGCTGAGCGCAAACTTTAATGTTGTGAAAATTCGGTGAAACTTCCAGCCGCGTTTACTGTGAACACTGAGGCTGTTCCCGCTTTAAGTTACAGTTTTAACAGTGGCCAGGTAGGCTACTATGGCTATTTGATCATAATGTAGGCCTACCAGAGTGGCCTACCATCAAAAACAATCGAGAAAAACGCATCCCATAACATTTTACATGGAAATGTTCCGTCAGTAGCAGCCAATGTGTGGTGTTCAATGTAGGCCTACATTCCATGAGACTTTTGAAAAAAACATGCAGGGCTTGACATTAACCTGATTATCCACTTGTCCTTCAGAAAAGGAGGTGACTGAAAATGTTGTGTTGTTTGATGCAAGAAACCACTTTACAAAATAAAATGCATTATTATTCCCATACCATTGTTAGAGAGAAACAGACACATTATGCTACCCTCTGCCTCTTGGCTACTTTGCTTATTCAAGACCGTCTCAAAATACAACAATGCCCCTTTAAGACATAAAAAAAAAGCTCTTTACCTGACTCGCTTTTCAAAGATGGCTAGAAATGCACAGATTTTGTGATCTTGTAGGAGGTAACTACTCCCCCATTGTTGACTAGAAATTAGCTATAACTGGGCTAATAACTCACTAACTAGCAAAGAATATGAACAATGTGTACAGGTGGCTACATGCAGCTCTCGCTCTGATGTCAAAACAAGCATATCTACTCGCGACCGCTCATGCTATAAACACAGTCCAGTTCAAAGTGAATGGCACAGCTCCATATATGGCAATGGCTATTTGCATATAGACCTACTGCAGCTCTGATTGGTTATGGCGCACAGTTCTGTGTAGAGTACGGGCCTGAGTCCTACCTGTCAATGCAATAGAATCCTACTCCAATGCGATTTACCTACAAGAAAATCTCTTGCACAGTTAGTTTTGCACACTAAGTCTTGCATAGTTTGTTTTGTTTCAGTATGTTACATTGAAAGTGGCTAATATTGCGTTGATTCGAGCACAATTCCCACAGTAGAGCGAAATGTTAATAGTGTTATCTAAAGGGGAAAACTCTAGAAAGTTGATTGAAGTTCAATCTCGTGCTTCTCTGCGCGGGCTAATATTTATTCTGCGCGGCTGTCCGAGGGGAGCTGCGCGCCGTGCACAGCTTAAATCTGCTCTTTGGACCACATTAGACAAGTTTAGACCACATTGGGTCACTATGGAGAACTTTGCACCACTCTCACCTTTGAAAACACCTAACGTGAGGAGGAGGTAGAGTGGAAACAGAGGAAAGTGGAGGAGAGAAGGAAGTAGAGAGGAAAAGTGGAGGAAAGGAGGGAGTAGAGGGAAACTGAGGAAAGTGGAGGAGGGAGGAGGAGGTGGAGAGAGAAACAGAGGCAGGAAGGAGCAGAACATAGAGCAGCAGGGTAACACTAATGGTCGATGACAAGTTAGCACGGCGGCTAGACTTAGCACAGATGTAGAACTGCTGAAAAATGAGCTAGTCAACTGGACAACGCAGGAGGGAGGGAGGAGAGAGAGAGAGAGAGAGAGAGAGAGAGAGAGAGAGAAAGAGAGAGAGAGAGAGAGAGAGGAGAGAGAGAGAGAAAGAGAGAGAGAGAGAGAGAGAGAGAGAGAGAGAGAGAGAGAGAGAGAGAGAGAGAGAGGAAAAGAGAAGAGACATATGTACACTCTCTTTACAGAAACTAGAAATACTGTAACAGACTGCATGCATATGCCTACCGAATGCCATATTTATTTAGATTTATTTCATTTTTTACACCAATGGAGGGATTTTAAGTGTAACTGGAAAAGTTGAGGAAGTGAAAGAGGAGGAATAGAACAGGAAGGGGAAGGATAAAGGATGAAGAGGAGGAGAAGAAGAGGAGGTAGAGAAGGAGATGAGGGGAACTGTGTGGGAGTGGTTGTGTGTGATCACTGTGCCAATGTTGATAGTGTTTTGATGTGACTTCTAGGACCTACAAAGTACATTCCTAATAAAAGTTGACCTTGAACATGAGTCAAGAAGGTCTTGGTCCACTTAGTTCTGTATAGACCTACTTTAAAGAAACAAGGAGTTCACAATATGTCATGATGACATATTTGATGCAATCATGCAATGCACATACACACACAAGCAAACACACACAAACATGCTTTGCCTGTAGTTTGAATTAATTTTGACTGTCTGTGATTTGATAATAGAAACTCTGGATCCCCTCAAGCATTGCCTTGTTTTTTTTCTTGTCTTCCAATGTTTCAAGCAAACACATGGTGGGTTGCTACCGCACCCCTAGTCGTTAGTCATCCGTAGCGTCTCCTTTAGCGTCCTTTCTGACACACACACACACACACACACACACACACACACACACACACACACACACACACACACACACACACACACACACACACACACACAGGTAGCTGTCTTAGGGTAACTCTTTATGAGTGCTTATTTGGCCAGTTGAGTCAGTCCTCCGAGGATGGTGGGATTTGGCTCCAGCTAAAATACTTCTGCCTAGTACCAATACTTTTAAAACACATCCTCCTCTCTTTCCTTCCTCCTCCCTTTCTCCTTCCTTCTCTCCATCCTCTCTCTCTCCATTAATGACTGGATGTGGTGGAAACAAGACGGAACTAGTTTCACCATCCCAGCGCTGAAAGAGCAATGATAGAATCAAATCAAATGTTATTTGTCACACGCTTTGTAAACAACAGGTGTAGTCTAACAGCGAAATGCTTACTTAAAGGCCCTTCCCAACAATGCAGAGAGAAAAATAGAAAAATAATCAAAAGGTAATAACACAAGGAATACATACACAATGTGCAGGGGTACGAGGTAATTGAGGTAGATATGTACATATGGGTAGGGGTAAAGTGACTAGGCAACAGGATATATACTAAACAGTAACAGCAGCTTATGTGATGAGTCAAAAGAGCTAGTGCAAAGGGGGGTCAATGCAGATAGTCCGGGTAGCTACAGTGGCTTGCGAAAGTATTCACCCCCCTTGGCATTTTTCCTATTTTGTTGCCTTACAACCATGATTTTTTGGGGGTTTGTATCACTTGATTTACACAACATGCAATGTTGAAAATGCAAAATATGTTTTTATTGTGAAACAAACAAGAAATGAGACAAAAAAACTGAAAACTTGAGCGTGCATAACTATTCACCCCCCAAAAGTCAATACTTTGTAGAGCCAGCTTTTGCAGCAATTACAGCTGCAAGTCTCTTGGGGTATGTCTCTATAAGCTTGGCACATCTAGCCACTGGGATGTTTGCCCATTCTTCAAGGCAAAACTGCTCCAGCTCCTTCAAGTTGGATGGGTTCTGCTGGTGTACAGCAATCTTTAAGTCATACCACAGATTCTCAATTGGATTGAGGTCTAGGCTTTGACTAGGCCAATCCAAGACATTTATATATTTTCCCTTAAACCACTCAAGTGTTGCTTTAGCAGTATGCTTAGGGTCATTGTCCAGCTGGAAGGTGAACCTCCATCACAGTCTCAAATCTTTGGAAGACTGAAACAGTTTTCCCTCAAGAATTTCCCTGTATTTAGCGGCATTCATCATTCCTTCAATTCTGACCAGTTTCCCAGTCCCTGCCGATGAAAAACATCCCCACAGCATGATGCTGCCACAAAGTTTCAGATTTTTTTTTTATAACCCAACCCTGATCTGTACTTCTCCACAACTTTGTCCCTGACCTATTTGGAGAGCTCCTTGGTCTTCATGGTGCCGCTTGCTTGGTGGTGCCCCTTGCTTAGTGGTGTTGCAGACTCTTGGGCCTTTCAGAACAGGTGTATATACAGTATACTGAGATCTTGTGACACTTATATTGCACACAGGTGGACTTTATTTAACTAATTATGTGACTTCTGAAGGTAATTGGTTGCACCAGATCTTATTTAAGGGCTTCATAGCAAAGGGGGTGAATACATATGCACGCAACACTTTTCCGTAATTTATTGTTAGAAGTTTCTGAAACAAGTAATTTTTTCACTTCACTTCACCAATTTGGACAATTTTGTGTATGTCAATTACATGAAATCCTAATAAAAATCCATTTAAATTACAGGTTGTAATGCAACAAAATAGGAAAAACGCCAAGGGGGATGAATACTTTTGCAAGGCCCTGTATTTGGTTAACTATTTAGCAGTCTTATGGCTTGGGGGTAGAATCTGTTCAGGGTCCTGTTGGTTTCAGACATGGTGCATCGGTACTGCTTGCCATGCCGTAGCAGAGAGAACAGTCTATGGCTTGGGTGGCTGTAGACTTAGAACATTTTTAGGGCCTTCCTCTGACACTGCCTGGATGGCAGGGAGCTCGGCCCCAGTGACGTACTGGGCCGTACACACTACCCTCTGTAGCGCCTTGGGGTCGGATGCCAAGCAGTTGCCATACCAAGCAGTGATGCAGCCAGTCAAGATGCTCTTAATGGTGCAGCTGGTTAACTTTTTGAGGATCAGAGGGTCCATGCCAAATCTTTTTAGCCTAATGAGGGGGAAGAGGCATTGTCATGCCTTCTTCAAGACTGTGTTGGTGTGTGTGGACGATGTTAATTCCTTAGTGATGTGCACACCGAGGAACTTGAAGATCTTGACCCGTTCCACTACCGCCCCGTCAATGTGGATGGGGGTGTGCTCGGCCCTCCGTTTCCTGTAGTCCACGAACAGCTCCTTTGTCCTGCTGACATTGTTGTCCTGGCACCACACTGCCAGGTCACTGACCTCCTCCCTATAGGCTGTCTCATCATCATCGGATATCAGTCCTACCACCATCGTGTAGTCAGCAAACTTAATGATGGTTTTGGAGTCGTGCGTGGCCACGCAGTTGTGGGTGAACAGGGAGTATAGGAGGGGACTAAGCACTCAACCCTGAAGGGCCCCTGTGTTGAGGGCCAGTATGGCGGATGTGTTGTTGCATACCCTCACCACCTGGGGGAGACCCGTCAGGAAGTCCAGGATCCAGTTGCAGAGGGAGGTGTTCAGTTCCAGGGTCCTGAGCTTAGTGATGAGCTTGGAGGTTACTTTGGTATTGAACGATGGGCTGAAGTCAATGAACAGCATTCTCACATAGGTGTTCGTCTTATCCAGGTGGGAGAGGGCAGTGTGGAGTGCAATAGAGATTGCGTCATCTGTGGATCTGTTGGGGCGGAGTGGGTCCAGTGTGTCTGGGATGATGGTGTTGATGTGAGCCATGACCAGCCTTTTAAAGCATTTCATGGCTACAGTGAGTGTTATGGGGCGATAGTCATGTAGACAGGTTACCTTGGCGTTCTTGGGCACAGGGACTATGATGGTCTGCTTGAAACATGGTGGTATTACAGACTGGGTCAGGGAGAGGTTGAAAATGACAGTGAAGACACTTGCCAGCTGGTCAGCACATGCTCTGAGTACACGTCCTGGTAATCTGCAGCTTTGTGAATGTTAACCTGTTTAAAGGTCTTACTCACATCGGCTACGGCGAGCGAGATCACACAGTCGACCGGAACAGCTGGTGCTCTCATGCATGGTTCAGAGAAGGAAGGAAAGAAGGGAAAAGGGAAATAAGGAAGGAAAGATGGATGGATGGGTCTGTGAGGACACTTACTGTCAGGCCTCAGTGACTCTCAATGTACTGTGGTTCAGCTGGCTTATAGTACCTGCACTGGGACTATCTGAGCTGTCAGAGAGAGCGAGAGAGAGAGAGAGCGAGAGAGCGAGTGTGTGTGTGTGCATGAGACTGTGTCTGTGTAAGTGTGTGTGTGTGTGTGTGTGTGTGTGGGGGGGGGGGGGGGATGTATGTGTGTGTACATGTTTTCCTACATTATCAGGACCAGAATGTCCTGACAAGTCACCAAAATGTCCTGACAAGGTAGGAAAACAAGAAGCATAATTTTTTTATGTCATGATTTTGTTAAAATGCTATTTTAGGCTTAAGGCTTAGGTTTAGGATTAGGGTTAGGTTTAGGGTCAGGGAAAATAGGATTTTGAATGGGAATAAATGTTTACTCCCCCAAAAGTCCTGAGAATGCACATAAAAAAAACTGTATGTGCATGTTAGCGTGCGTGTGTACATGCAGCCAAATATCGGTGTGTTTTCATAGCGATTATCAACTTCAAAGGAAGGGTCAGACAAACCGATACCTGACACAGGCTAGGTTCGGTTACTGCTGCCATGGCAATACAAAACAAACAGAAAATAAAATATAACGGATTCTCATCATGACAGCTTCATCTCTTTCTCTTTCTCAGTCCTTGTTGGACGGAGGAGAGGAGAGAGGGATCTAGATCAGATAATGAGGGAGGGAGGGAGGGAGGGAGGGAGGGAGGGAGGGAGGGAGGGAGGGAGGGAGGGAGGAGGCAGCGGGAGAGATACACACTGTCCACCTGTCTGTCCTGTCTGACCCTCTTAAATTTCTCACTCTAGTTCTCTTTTTCTTCTCTCACCTGTCTCATCCCACTCACTTCTCTCTTTCTATTCCATTCTATCTATCTATTAATCTGTCCCCTCGTTCTCTCTCCCTCTGATCTCTCTTTCCCTTTGCTCTCTCTCTCCCTCTCTTTCCCTTTCTCTCTCAATCGCTCTTTCTTTCTCTCTCCCTCCCGCTCTCTTTCAGCATAGGGCGGATGTACCTAGAAGCCAAGTCCTTTTTGAGCCAGCTTGACAGATGCAGCTAAATATTTAACCGCTGGACAGAAACTATGGTACAGAGAGCAGACACACATGCACACCAACACAGCAGTATTCAAGCACACACAGAGACCTGCACGCATGCACATGATTATACAACATACAGTTGAAGTCGGAAGTTTACATCCACCTTAGTCAAATACATTTAAACTCAGTTTTTCACAATTCCTGACATTTAATCCTAGTAAAAATTCCCTGTCTTAGGTCAGTTAGGATCACCACTTTATTTTAAGATTGTAGAATAATAGTAGAGAGAATGATTTATTTCCGCTTTTATTTTATTCATCACATTCCCAGTGGGTCAGAAGTTTACATACACTCAATTAGTATTTGGTAGCATTGTCTTTACATTGTTTAACTTAGGTCAAATGTTTCCGGTAGCCTTCCACAAGCTTCCCACAATAAGTTGGGTGAATTTTGGCCCATTCCTCCTGACAGAGCTGGTGTAACTGAGTCAGGTTTGTAGGCCTCCTTGCTCGCACACGCTTTTTCAGTTCTGCCCACACATTTTCTATAGGATTGAGGTCAGGGCTTTGTGATGGCCACTCCAATACCTTGACTTTGTTGTCCTTAAGCCATTTTGCCACAACTTTGGAAGTATGCTTGGGGTCATTGTCCATTTGGAAGACCCATTTGCGACCAAGCTTTAACTTCCTGACTGATTTCTTGAGATGTTGCTTCAATATACCCACGTAATTTTCCTTCCTCATGATGCCATCTATTTTGTGAAGTGCACCTGTCCCTCCTGCAGCAAAGCACCCCCACAGCATGATGCTGCCACCCCCGTGCTTCACGGTTGGGATGGTGTACTTCGGCTTGCAAGCAACCCCCTTTTTCCTCCAAACATAACTATGGTCATTATGGCCAAACAGTTCTATTTTTGTTTAATCAGACCAGAGGACATTTCTCCAAAAAGTACGATCTTTGTCCCCATGTGCAGTTGCAAACCGTAGTCTGTTTTTTTATGGCGGTTTTGGAGAAGTGGATTCTTCCTTGCTGAGTGGCCTTTCAGGTTATATCGATATAGGACTCGTTTTACTGTGGAAATAGGTACTTTTGTACCTGTTTCCTCCAGAATCTTCACAAGGTCCTTTGCTGTTGTTCTGGGATTGATTTGCACTTTTCGCACCAAAGTACGTTCATCTCTGGGAGACAGAACGCGTCTCCTTCCTGAGCGGTATGACGGCTGTGTGGTCCCATGGTGTTTATACTTGCGTACTATTGTTTGTACAGATGAACGTGGTACCTTCAGGCGTTTGGAAATTTCTCCCAAGGATGAACCAGACTTGTGGAGGTCTACAATTTGATTTTCCCATGGTGTCAAGTAAAGAGGCACTGAGTTTGAAGGTAGGCCTTGAAATACATCCACAGGTACACCTCCAATTGACTCAAATGAGATGTCAATTAGCCTATCAGAAGCTTCTAAAGCTTAATCATTTTCTGGAATTTTCCAAGCTGTTTAAAGGCACAGTCAATTTAGTGTATGTAAACTTCTGACCCACTGAAATTGTGATACAGTGAATTATAAGTGAAATAATTTGTCTGTAAACAATTGTTGGAACATTTACTTGTGTCTTGCACAAAGAAGATGTCCTAACTGACTTGCCAAAACTAAAGTGTGTTAATAAGAAATTTGTGGAGTGGTTGAAAAACGAGTTTTAATGACTCCAACCTAAGTGTATGTAAACCTCCGACTTCAACTGTATACAAACACAGGTGATCCACATACACAAACAAAGGGTGAGTGTGTGTACCGGTATGTGTGTGTCTTAAGGTTTCAGTTATCAGCCTTTCTTTGCAATGCCAAGGCTTTTTGTGTGATAGGAAATCAGTGAAATGATCAAAACAACCACAGCCACAGAGAGGAAGCGAGCTCCTTCCATACACTCACATCTATTTCAAGAGAGGAGTCCTCAAAACCACACACGCACAATACCGGTCAGATCAAACAATTATAATAATCAGATCAAACAATTAATCATTAATATAATGTTATGATGAGAAGGTCCAAAAGGCTTCCCACTGTCTGTTCCCCCCTACTTCTTTCTCTTCCTTTCTCTCTCTTTTCTTCTTTTAATTACGTGATGTCTCGTCTCATGTGTTTTGTATTTCTTTGGTCAGCATGCAGCATTCAGCACTTTTACGAGAGCAGTTTACGAGTGTGCTTTCAACTGTGTGCATGTGTACAGTGCATTCGGAAAGTATTCAGACCCCTTGACTTTTTCCACATTGTGTTACGTTACAGCCTTATTCTAAAATGGATTAAATAGTTTTTTCCCCTCATCAATCTACACACAATACCCCATAATTACAAAGCAAAAACAGTTTTTTATACATTTTTGCAAATTTATAAAAAATAAAAAAACAGAAATACCTTATTTATATAAATATTCTGACCCTTTGCTATGAGACTCGAAATTGAGCTCAGGTGCATCCTGTTTCCATTAAACATCCTTGAGATGTTTCTACAACTTGATTGGAGTCCACCTGTGGTAAATTCAATTGATTGGACAATTGATTGGCCAATCATATTGCTCAAATACAAATAGCATGACTTTTCCGCGTGTAGTCTTCAATGGTTTTCAATGGTGGACTGCGACAGAGCAGGTAAATGTTGAACTGGAATGCAAAAATGCGCTGAGAAGTTACTGGTCGGGCCAGTGCAAGTACCACTCGCAGCGGCACATGGTACGGGGCTGGGTCGGCTGTGAGAGGGGTCGGTCCAGACAGGCCCCGCCCACCAGACGTTTTCATTGGTTGAGGCGCATTCGCGTGGTGATACGTCAGCACGTACATGTAACAGATCAGCTAGCTAGCCACTCTAGCTAGGGTTGAATGACTCCAGGATTTTGGGAGTCGACTCCGACTCCTGTTGTTGGAGTCGAAGGAATTAACTCTTTCTCAACTCCCAAAACACGCTGAAACAGCTGCGCACACGTACACACCACCTCACTATTGCAGAGTCCTACTAGGAAGACTAATGTTGCGTTCTAGAGAGGACCGGCATGAGCCTGATGCTTCCCATTTGCTCATCAACTTAGCCTATAAATGTGATGTGTAGGAACAAGAATATTTCAGTGATATTTCTGCTGTGTGCAGCCTTGACGAATCCCATGGGATGATCGAATCCCATGGGATGATGCGGCGCACTCTCTACGCTGATAAGCCTATTCTTTGCAATGTTATATAGCCTTATTCGGACAGGACTAGTATTGCTAGAGACGTTGGTTATGTAATTATTATCCAAGCATGTGCGTTATTCCAGAGCACGATTCACACAGGATTAGTTTTTCCAAACTGCCCCCTGTAATTCTTTATTTCTTCCATTTAATTTCCATTTTAAGCCTGGAGGTTTTTATTGTAGGCGTGAAGATATTTCAAAGTAATGTCTAGACGATAATAGGCTACACTGATAACTCATGCTTGGCTGCCAAATGTAAGCTATAGTTGTCCCCATAATATTTCAATTGAGGAAGTGTTATTTTAGCGATCCATGGTAGACGTCCTTCCTAATAAAAATGCCCCCCATCCTGCTGATTTGAGCTGCTGAACAGTATTTGCACTGGAGATGCGTTTATGAATGAGAAAGACAACTTGGTATTTCCAAAAACAATTGCGGGGATGCCCTGCTTTGTGATCTATTGCCTAGGACATCAACAGCCAGCTAGGGTGTACATTTAGGTCTAATTAAACATTTGGCGATGTTCAACTTCAATTCACTAGCACTATGTAGAATTGACATAGCTTAGCCATACTCATTGATACCCTAATCTATACTTTAATATACTTTTGGTGAATTTACAAGGCATTGCAAGACAAGACATTGTGAGATACAGATTACCAACATATATCCTACGCGTACGGTTCCGTCTACCTGCCCCTCCTTTCTCTCTCGTCGACTCCCGGTGTCAACTCCCATTTCTGTGTGTCTCTTCGCTATGAAAGATGCGAGTGTGTGTTCAGTCTTCGGTCTGTTGCATGTAGAATAGCTCAGCCTACTTATTGATAGCACCTAATTTAGTGAACTCACAAGACATTGTTAGCCAAGAAATTGCGATATAGCCTACAGCATTGTGATAGCCTACACATCTTTTGATTACCACACGGTTCTGACTGTCTGCCTGGTGGCCTACATGCCTACATATGCCTGGCACTGCCCCTCTCCCGTCGCTCCATCGCTAGCTCTCTCTTTCTTTTCTGTGAAAGATGTGAGAATTTGTGTTCTCAGAAGTAGCCTACGGCATCTAATCAGTCTTCTCCGTTACAAAAATACTGAATCTTAGGAGTCGAGGAGTCGATTCCGCTAGCTTGACACCAAGAAATGGGAATAGACACCGGGAGTCGACGGGCAAGGAGTTGAGGAATCGATTCTCTTGGGATCAACTCCCTACCACTAACTCTAGCTAGCTAGTTAGCTGACTAACATTATAGGTTTACAGTCACGTCTAACAATCATTGTTTTCTAATTGATTTTGGGGTTCATAATTTCTGAAGCTGTAAATACTTATGGTGTTATAGCGATTCACTTTTGTCTAAATGTTTTCGTTAACTCCATTGCTATGGTCACTGGCGGCTGTCATCTTCCGTGTGTGGAATAGTTGAATTTGCAGTTCACCTTAAACATTTAAATCCCACATTGAAAGTGATGCAAATGGATACAAATAGTGGAATCATGCCATATTTGGACTAGATAATGCTAAACAAGGTTGAAATATTGTTACATATTTAGAAATGAAGAACAATAATGAATTAGTTTGACAATAAACAGAAACAACTGTTGAAACCCTACGGTTGATGTATTAGACTGTCACGATCGTTCATGAACGAGAAGGACCAAGGCGCAGCGTGATAAGCATCCATGTTTATTTACACAAATAAACCCACGACAAAACAACAAACGAAACGTGAAGTCCAAGGTAACACACAAACATACCATAACTGGAACAAGATCCCACAACTAACAGGTGCCAAAAGGCTGCCTAAGTATGGTCCCCAATCAGAGACAACGAGCAACAGCTGCCTCTGATTGGGAACCACTCAGGCCAACATAGATCTACACATTCTAGATCAACCATAGACAATCAACATAGCACAGCACGACACAGAAAATACACACCCTGACTCAACAAATACAAGTCCTCAGAGTCAGGGCGTGACATAGACTGCATAATTGCATTGGGGACATACTTATATGCACTGTACAGCTTTACCTATGGATTGTGCACCTATGAAACGGGATATCAGCCTACTCAGTGACACCCACAGAACACAACTATGTAGCATTTACACAAATATTAGCGTCTTAGCTCTTATTGCAGGACTTTGACTGTGGGAAATCACCTTCCCAGCCAGCCTATTGCACGTATCGAATATTTTCAAATTGCACTGTACAGCCTAACCTAAGGACTGTGCACACATAAAATGGGGTATCCTGATCTGATTTGTCAAAAGACTAATTAGGGGAAAAAAAACATCAGAATTGGGCTGCCTGTCGTTATGCAGCCATAGTAGATTGACTGGTGAGCTAATGTGGCTCATTTCACAGTGGTTTCAGAGTTCTGCAATAGAGCTAAGACGCTAATATTTGTGTAAATGCTACATAGTTGTGTTCTGTGGGTGTCACTGAGTGGGCTGATACCCCGTTTCATTATGCATTGGGAATTAAAAAGTTGTTTATGTTTACTGTCAAACTAATTAAGTATTGTATCTCATCGTATATTATGTAACAGCATTCCAACCTTGTTTAGCATTATCAAGTCCAACTATGATTCCACTATTTGTATCCGTTTGTATCGATTCCAAGTAGGGACTTTTATTTTGAAGGTGAACCGCAAATTCAACTATTCCACACACAGAAGACAACAGCTGCCGGTAACCATAGCATGATTCTAAGTTCTATTCATAGCATTTCTATCTGCAATGTTCCAAAACGTTTTTGTACTGAACATGCCCAGGCGAACACACTGATCTATACGAACCCCGCTCTGCCCATCGCTGGTCTGTCTGAAAAGGCTCTGCAAATGAAAACGTGTGGTGGGCGGGGTCAGCCCTGGCTAACTCCGACAACAGCTGACCCCGCCCTGTTCCATGTGCCATGGTGAGGGGCTTATCGGCCAGTGACTGACGAGATCCACTGGCCCGACACATGTTTTTACTGGCCCCGGGCCAGCGGGCCATCGTTTATGTCAGACCCTGATTTAAATGTCTGTACACAGGACAAGCCAAATGTCTCAAACTGGGAGGGAAGGAACTTGAGACAGAGGATAAGCCAAGAGACTGGGACACAGATAGAAAGAGGCAGAGGGGGAGAGAGAGAGATGGAGAGATGAGGGAGAGAAAGGGCTTAGGACAGAGGACAAGCCAAAAAGTGAGTGACACAGAGACAGAAGGATGGAGAGAGAGATGAAGGGAGGGAGAGAAAATGATTAGAGGACAGGGGAAAACCAAGAGACTGACAGAGAGAAAAATAGAAGAAAGGTGGGAGAGGAGGGAAGGTAAATAGATGAGAGATTGGGGGATTAAGAGAAAAAGAATGATAGAGAGTGATAGCATCCAGGTGTTCCGTCCATCCTCTCTCTCTCTCTCTCTCTCTCTCTCTCTCTCTCTCTCTCTCTCTCTCTCTCTCTCTCTCTCTCTCTCTCTCTCTCTCTCTCTCTCTCTCTCTCTCTCTCTCTCTCTCTCTCTCTCTCTCTCTCTCTCTCTCTCTCTCTCTCTCTCTCTCTCTCTCTCTCTCTCTCTCTCTCTCTCCTCTCTCTCTCTCTCTCTCTCTCTCTCTCTCTCTCTCTCTCTCTCTCTCTCTCTCTCTCTCTCTCTCTCTCTCTCTCTCTCTCTCTCTCTCTCTCTCTCTCTCTCTCTCTCTCTCTCTCTCTCTCTCTTCTCTCTCTCTCTCTCTCTCTCTCTCTCTCTCTCTCTCTCTCTCTTCTCCTGGTGTCGTGCCCAGAAGCCCCATCTGTGACTGGCAGGCAAAGGGGGCTGGCTAACACACTTCAAAAGCATCTGATTGGCTGCTGCCTCAATGGCTCCGGAGCCGAGAGAGACAGCCAAGGGGGTCCTTTGTGTGTGTGTACGTGTGTGTGTGACAGCGATTTAGGGGTTTGATGCCTCTTGTTGTCACAGTTGGCATGGGAGAGTCTGTCATGGCGGGTGCTGTGGTGTGTGTGTGATGTGGGTATGTGTGATGTAGAGTCCGCTCTGTGTTGTGTGTAAGTGTGTGTGATGTTGTCAGTATTAAAGGGCAGAAGCGAGAGGAAGAGAGAAGGGGAGAGGGGGCTAACTCAAACACAAATGTCCATCTGATCCTAGTTCTTTGGTCCTTGTCTCTCTGTTGAGACATGCACACGCATGCACACACACTTTTTACCAGAGTAGAAGAGACGACAACTGTTTTCTTTGATTTTGTTTAGTTTCAGGTGGTTGTCCTTCAAGTGGTTGTAATTCAAAATCATCTGATTGGCTGCTGCCTCAATGGCACCGGAGCCGAGAGGGCCAGCCAAGGGGGTTCTTTGTGTGTGTGTGTGTGTGTGTGTGTGTGTGTGTGTGTGTGTGTGTGTGTGTGTGTGTGTGTGTTGTGT
>NW_028165481.1:0-24309 GCF_964263955.1 Coregonus lavaretus | reverse complement strand
GTCAGCTACCACAGCAAGTCAAATCCTTGCAACACTTAACAAAGACCTGCAGTCAGGTTTAGTGTGGGTGGCTAGTAATAAGCTAATCCTAAAGATAAAGAGTTTATTTCCAAAATGCTATATCCACCAATTGCTTATGGGTACCTTCATGTGAGTGTAAAATATGAAAAAATGTTTTTGCAAAATGCTATATATCCATTGTTTAGCTGGAATGGAATGCTTGTATACTTTATATTTGACTGTGATATTTGGTTGTTTCACCTAGCTATCTTAAGATGAATGCACTAACTATCGCTCTGGATAAGAGCATCTGCTAAATGACAAAAATTTAAAATGTAAATGATTTATATACAGGTAAATGTTTTACATACAGATCTCATATTACTGTATTAATTCATATTTTAATTAAAATATATATACACTACCAGTCAAAAGTTTGAACCACCTACTCATTCAAGGGATTTTCTTTATTTTTACTATTTTTTACATTGTAGAATAATAGTGAAGATATCAAAACAATGAAATAACACATATGGAATCATGTAGTAACCAAAAAAGTGTTAAGCAAATCAAAATATATATATTTTTTGACTGATTATCTCAAATGCATTAAGAAGGAAAGAAATTCCACAAATGTACTTTTAAGAAGGCACACCTGTTAATTGAAATGCATTCCAGGTGACTATCTCATGAAGCTGGTTGAGAGAATGCCAAGAGTGTGCAAAGCTGTCATCAAGGCAAAGGGTGGCTATTTGAAGAATCTCAAATATAAAATATATTTTGATTTGTTTAACACTTTTTTGGTTACTACATGATTTCATATCTATTTCATAGTTTTGATGTCTTCACTATTATTCTACAATGTAGAAAATAGTAAAAATCAACTTTTGAATGGTACTGTATATATTGACGTCACAAATGATTGATTTGTCCCGTTCTTTATAAAAAATCTAGTTATTAGTTATTTGTTACATTTGAATGTGTAAAACCTAGCAGGACTACGTATTTCTCTGTGAGTGAGGCGGATATATAGTGTTTTGCAAAAACACATTATTATTTGTATCTCTGAAATTAAACCATCAAGTGATAGATTTCAAACAAATACATGTATGTCATTGAACAACCCCCTGCCATGATTAGATAGTGAAAAAAAACACCAATCTCTTTTTAAAAAATCCCCATCAAAATCCAACTGTTTAAAGGCCCACCTCAGAGGAAGTTGCCGCGCCTATTTAGAGCAATTCGTGTCCTAGAGCGGAAATTACTGTTTAGGTTCCACCTCAAAGACTGACGCAGGCTGCTAATACAGTGGGGAAAAAAGTATTTAGTCAGCCACCAATTGTGCAAGTTCTCCCACTTAAAAAGATGAGAGAGGCCTGTAATTTTCATCATAGGTACACGTCAACTATGACAGACAAATTGAGAGAAAAAAATCCAGAAAATCACATTGTAGGATTTTTTATGAATTTATTTGCAAATTATGGTGGAAAATAAGTATTTGGTCACCTACAAACAAGCAAGATTTCTGGCTCTCACAGACCTGTAACTTCTTCTTTAAGAGGCTCCTCTGTCCTCCACTCGTTACCTGTATTAATGGCACCTGTTTGAACTTGTTATCAGTATAAAAGACACCCATCCACAACCTCAAACAGTCACACTCCAAACTCCATTATGGCCAAGACCAAAGAGCTGTCAAAGGACACCCGAAACAAAATTGTAGACCTGCACCAGGCTGGGAAGACTGAATCTGCAATAGGTAAGCAGCTTGGTTTGAAGAAATCAACTGTGGGAGCAATTATTAGGAAATGGAAGACATACAAGACCACTGATAATCTCCCTCGATCTGGGGCTCCACGCAAGATCTCACCCCGTGGGGTCAAAATGATCACAAGAACGGTGCGCAAATATCCCAGAACCACACGGGGGGACCTAGTGAATGACCTGCAGAGAGCTGGGACCAAAGTAACAAAGCCTACCATCAGTAACACACTACGCCCCCAGGGACTCAAATCCTGCAGTGCCAGACGTGTCCCCCTGCTTAAGCCAGTACATGTCCAGGCCCGTCTGAAGTTTGCTAGAGTGCATTTTGATGATCCAGAAGAGGATTGGGAGAATGTCATATGGTCAGATGAAACCAAAATAGAACTTTTTGGTAAAAACTCAACTCGTCGTGTTTGGAGGACAAAGAATGCTGAGTTGCATCCAAAGAACACCATACCTACTGTGAAGCATGGGGGTGGAAACATCATGCTTTGGGGCTGTTTTTCTGCAAAGGGACCAGGACGACTGATCCATGTAAAGGAAAGAATGAATGGTGCCATGTATCGTGAGATTTTGAGTGAAAACCTCCTTCCATCAGCAAGGGCATTGAAGATGAAACGTGACTGGGTCATTCAGCATGACAATGATCCCAAACACACCGCCCGGGCAACGAAGGAGTGGCTTCGTAAGAAGCATTTCAAGGTCCTGGAGTGGCCTAGCCAGTCTCCAGATCTCAACCCCATAGAAAATCTTTGGAGGGAGTTGAAAGTCCGTGTTGCCCAGCGACAGCCCCAAAACATCACTGCTCTAGAGGAGATCTGCATGGAGGAATGGGCCAAAATACCAGCAACAGTGTGTGAAAACCTTGTGAAGACTTACAGAAAACGTTTGACCTGTGTCATTGCCAACAAACGGTATATAACAAAGTATTGAAAAACTTTTGTTATTCACCAAATACTTATTTTCCACCATAATTTGCAAATAAATTCATTACAAATCCTACAATGTGATTTTCTGGATTTTTTTTTCTCATTTTGTCTGTCATAGTTGACATGTACCTATGCTTAAAATTACAGGCCTCTCTCATCTTTTTAAGTGGGAGAACTTGCACAATTGGTGGCTGACTAAATACTTTTTTCCCCCACTGTAGCTATACCATGATATTTGCAATGTTACTAAATAACCCTCCAATTGTTCTCCACTAATTCCCCCGCTAAAACCCCTCCCCATCCCAATTTGGGCCGTCATCCTAGTGATCAGCATATCACCCCTGTCCCCCCGGATCCCTATGCCCCCGAGGGGCCAGGACCCATCCATCAAAAACATCACATAGTGCCACCCACAAAACAGAAGCAGGTCAACCGCCAAAGCATTTCCAATGCTCTCACCTCAATATATTTATATAGCTATTTAAAAAATATCTATTCAAATATCTTGCATATCTTATTTTCCATCATTATCAATTAATGTGTGTAATAATGTCGGCATTCATGCGTAGGATTTTAACCTATAACCCGGATTGCCATTGTATTACATTACATTTTTAACAAGCAACTACCACTTCGATCCAACTCAAATATCATACCCCCAAAACATGCTAACCTCTCACCATTACAATAACAGGGGAGGTTAGCATTTCTGGGGAGGTTTTGGTTTTGCTAGGGTGATGTGGACGGGCAAGGCGGATGGGCGTATGCATCTGCCTCTGATTCCAAAGAGCCAGACGTGTATAAGGTTGCAAGTTCTAATCCATTGATAGAAAGTTGTTTTTGAGTTTTTTGTTTTAAGCCTATCCCAAACTTTAACCTTTACATTAACCATTTGGAGTTAATGCCTAATCTTAAGATTTTGGAGTTAATGCCATTTTACGTTTGAGAAACATGGATGAACGTCTAATTCTGAAGTGAGACTGTGAGAGCTAGTTGGATATTTATGCCTCTTTAACTTTCTCAATCGTCATTACTCACGATTCATTCAGGTTTATCAGTAATCATGATAGCATCCACATTAATGTAGAAGTGTCTGTGTCCCATATGAAGAAAGTTAGAGGTAGTTTCGCGAGTCAATGCTAACTAGCATTAGCGCAATGACTGGAAGTTTATGGGTATCTACTAGCATACTAGTAGATACTAGCAAATGTAATCCATTTTAAATTCAGACTGTAACACAACAATATGTGGAAATAGTCAAAGGGTGTGAATACTTTCTGAAGGCACTGTACATATAGTAATTGAACACTGGTCACTTTAATAATGTTTGCATACTGTTTTACTCACTTTATACACTGAGTGTAAAAAACATTAAGGACACCTTCCTAATATTGAGTTGCACCCCCCCGCCCCCCCCCCCCCCCTAATGTTGACTCCAGTGGAAGCTCCTCAGAGGAGGAAGGGGAAGACCATCCTCCTCAGTAAATTTCATTAAAAAAATATATTTTTAAACATTTCAAAAGTTATCCTTTTTAGATAAAACTATTCTAAATATAATCACGTCACCAAATCATTGAATAAAACACACTATTTTGCAAAGAAGGTCTACAGTAGCCTCAACAGCACTCTGTAGGGTAGCACTATGGTGTAGCCGGAGGACAGCTAGCTTCCGTCCTCCTCTGGGTACATTGACTTCAATACAAAACCTAGGAGGCTCATGGTTCTCACCCCTTCCATAGACTTACACAGTAATTATGACAACTTCCAGAGGACGTCCTCCAACCTATCAGAGCTCTTGCAGCATGAACTGACATGTTATCCACCCAATCAAAGGATCAGAAAATTAATCTAGTACTGAAAGCATAAGCTACAGCTAGCTAGCACAGCAGTGCATAAAATGTGGTGAGTAGTTGACTCAAAGAGAGAGAAAGACAGTAGTTGAACGGTTTAACAAATTAATTTCTTTCAAAATGAAGGAGAAATCGTCATTTTTTGTATCACTTTCTTAGCAAGCAAATGCAGCTAGCTAGTTTAGCGTACTGAAACACCCTGCTCAAACAGAGAGATGTTATGTTAGCTAGCTGGCTATCATTTACGTTTTAGTCATTTAGCAGACGCTCTTATCCAGAAGCAATTAGGGTTAAGTGCCTTGCTCAAGGGCACATCGACAGATTTTTCACCTAGTCGGCTCGGGGATTAGAACCAGCGACCTTTCGGTTACTGGCACAACACTCTTAACCACTAAGCTACCTGCCGCCCCATGACTTTCCAACACAACACTGGAACTCTTCCAAGTCAAGGTAAGCTTTTGGTTTTACAAATGTATTGCCACCGGGGCCCACCGGTGTAACTGCTTACTGACTGTACACTGTCACGTTACTGCATGATTGTAGTTTACTAACGCGTTAGTTCTATTAGCTATGCTGACTGTGACATTACTTTAGCTAATATGGTGACAACGATGTAGGTTGTGTGTAGCGGTTTGGCTTGGAAAGGTTTTTTCACCTGGTCACATACAGATGATGTGTTGTGCATTGAAGTCCACAAGCAAAGGGACAAGGTGAGAGGAGGAGAGTGCATAGATGCGAGAAGGAATACAACGAAGCTGCTACGAAAGTGAACTGTTATTACGCGTGATCAGGGGTGTATTCATTCCGCCGATTCTGTTGAAAAACGTTTCTTAAACGGAAGCAAACGGAACAAAATGGGGATTAACATACCTGAATTTGTCCAATAGAAACTCTAATTTGCAACTGTTGGACTAATGATTACACCCTATATCAGCTAGATGCAGGTAAGAGTGTGCAAGTGGTATTGAATGTCACTGTCTGTCCATGTGTCATTGTTTGTCACCTCAAGTGTGTCTCTCAACCTGTGTGCACCTATGTTGTAAACTGTCATTCATAGGCTAGGTTGTAGCAACCTCATGATGGGTATAGGGAAAATTAGAGTATCATGTAGTAGCCTAAACCTATCGCTGTTACATTGAACTGGGTGAATGAAATATGAATGACAGTCATCCAATATGCTGTAATAGAAATAAGGCCATGCTCATGAAAAAACATTTTTTCCTCCCTCATCTTAAACGGCACTGACCGCCACTGGTTGACTCCAATATTTCCCACAGTTGTATCAAGTTGGCTGGATGTCCTTTGGGTGGTGGACCATTCTTGATACACACAGGAAACTGTTGAGTGTGAAAAACCCAGCAGCGTTGCAGTTCTTGACACAAACAGGCGTGCCTGGCACATACTACATTACCGCCCATTCAATCCATGTCTCCATTGTCTCAAGGCTTAAAAATCATTATTTAATCTGTCTCCTCCCCTTCATTTACACTGATTGAAGTGGATTTAACAAGTGACATCAAAAGGGAACACAGCTTTATGTATGTACAGTATATACTGTATTTCTAGTCATGGCTCATCCTATATAACTACTGCTGTACACACCTTTTCTATTCATATACTGTTTTTTGGGATTGTGCGTATTGTTTGTTATTGCTAAGTATTACTGCACTGTTCGAGCTAGAAACACAAGCATTTCGCTGCACCTGCGATAACATCTGCAAATCTGTGTACACGACCAATAAACTTTGATTTGATTTGATTTTGATTTGATCAATCTTGTAATGAATAATGTGCCAATTGAGAAAGTTGAAGAGACTAAACTGCTTGGTGCAACCCTAGATTGTAAACTGACATGGTCAAAACATATTGATGCAACGTGATAAAGCACTGCTCTGCTTTCTTGACATTACAATCAACAAAACAAGTCCTACTAGTTTTATCACACCTGAACAAAATAAGATGTTTTATTGTCACATACTGTACACCAGATAGATACAGTGAAATGTGTTGTTTTATAGGGTCAGCCATAGTAGTACGGCACCCCTTGAGCAAATTAGGGTTAAGTGCCTTGCTCAAATGCACATTAACAGATTTTACACCTTTTTGGCTCGGGTATTCGAACCAGCGGCCTTTCATTTACTAGCCCAACGCTCTAACCGCTAGGCTGCATGCCGCCCTACTGCCCAGTTATATGGTCAAGTGCCACAAAGAAGGACATAGGCCAATTATTGTTGGCCCAGAACAGAGCAGCACGGCTGGTCCTTAAATGTACACGGAGGGCTAATATCAATAACATGCATGTCAATCTCTCCTGGCTCAAAGTCGAGAAGAGATTGACTGCATCACTACTTGTGAGAGGTATTGACGTGTTGAAAGCACCGAGCTGTCTGTTCAAACAGCTAACCCACAGCTCAGACACCCATACGTACCCCACAAGACATGCCACCAGGTGTCTCTTCACAGTCCCCAAGTCCAGAACATACTCTGGGAAATGCACAATACTACAGAGAGCCATGACTACATGGAACTCTCTTCCACATCAAGTAACTCAAGCGAGCAGTAAAAATCTGATTTAAAAAACAGATAAAACAACACCTTGCGGACTGTGAAGAGACACACACACACAAATACACACACACACGCATACGCACACACACTCTAGCACACACACTCTAACACACGCACTCTACACACAAAAACATTTTAATATTGTAATATTGTGGTATTGTAATATTGTAATATTGTACTATTGTAATATTGTACATTTTTTATTTTACATTTTATATTGTAAATGTTTAATAATAGAGTAACAATGTAGTAATGTATTGTATGATGTATTATTGATGTAGGCTGTTGTTTTGTTGTAATGTAATTGTTTTAATCCCAGGAGTCCAGGAAGAGTAGCTGCTGCCTTGGCAGACCCTCAGCAGTACAGATCGTTAAATTGAGATATTTATCAGCTGAAATGACTACTGTGGTCTGTGAGAATCACAATGTGACATCAACTTAAACCATCGTCATTGAGATAAATAGATAACGATTTGGCCAAACTGGTAAGGCTACTGTAATTACAACACTATTGAATGGAAATCATATAAGCAGCATCTCAAAGGGCCTTATGCATATTAAAGCCAAATCAGTGTAATTTCTTCCCTAGCAGCCAGCGGTCCTATTGAATATGTGTTAATTATAAAAAAGCTCTCCATCTCCATGGGTGAAGAGGTTGTATTGTCTCCTGGGGGTGCATCCCAAAGTGCACCCTACTCCCTATATAGTGTACTACTTTTGACCAGAGTCCTATGAGCCTTGCTCAAAAGTAGTGCACTACGTAGGGAATAGGGCTCTAGTTGGGACTCAGGTATTGTCTCCTTGTGGGCTGCTTTGACAGTCAATAACACCAAAGAACCTGCAGCCATTACTTACCCATAAGGCACTGCAGCAGACCAATCTATTAGGCATAAATATTAGTGTTACTAATAACTGAGCCCACACCCACACACACACGCACACGCGAAGGCACACACGCATGCACACACACACACATAAACACACACACACATGCCTATCAAGGCTTTACAGTGCAATAGCTGGAGTTGGACACTGAAGGCATAGACAGTGTTTTTAACGTCTGTGTAATAACTAAGCATTGCTGTCTGATTGCTCTATAAAACGGCCATTGCCTCCATATTTCAGCGTTTAGCAAACACTTAATTGAACACTTATGTATTTGCCTATTGACAAGTCCCTTTGCAGCTAGTGTGCCGCACCAACACCTCCTCATAACAAGCTACTGGATCAAAGGCAGAGTAGGAGAAAATCAAATCTCTTTCAGATATGAGAGGAGATATTGCTCTATATTCCTTAGTGATGTTGGTGTTTATGCTCCATTCAAATGTTTTACTACATGCTTTATTACGGCTCCAACAGGTTATAAACATGTTATTACATTGTAATAGCTGGTGAACTGAAGCGGACAGGGAGATAATTGTCCCTAGAGTGAGTTGTGAATCCCCTCTCAGTGCTGCCAACAAGGCCCCTGGACTTGGCAAAGCTCTCCTCCCATTTAAAAGCAAATTTCTTCTCTCTCTCCATGTGTGTGTGTGTGTGTGTGCATGTGCATGCACGTGTGTGTGTGTGTATGTGTGTGTGAGCGTGTACGTGCGTTCATGCATGTGTGTGTAGGGACCAGCAGTACTGAGTTGGACCCGGATCAGTGCCTTCAGTGTTTATTTGGCCTCCATTATCTTTTATTTGCAGGCTGATGCTTTCTCTTGGCAAGCAGGGGACAGGCAGTAATTCAGCATCACACTCTCTCTCTCGCCATGCACCGTCTGTCTGTGAGGGAATGCAGCCTGCCTCCTCCGCTATGCCAAGGTACTTTAGTCTCTATACATATTAATGCACATAAGTATACATAAAGACATGCATACAGCACATAAACAACACAACTACATCATTCAGACGTTTACATGCTTGATATGAAGAGTTTATTTCCAGAACGCTATATAAACCAATTTATCACATTCGTGTTTTTCATCAGAAATGGTTCCTTATGGGTACCTTCACTATGGATAAAATATTACTGTTATCAGATTTTTTATACATTGATTTTCGATGTGTTTGAAAACGTGTTTTTATGTGCTAAATGCTGAATATACATTGTTTATCTGGAATGGAATGTTCCTCTCCCGTATATTTGACTGTGATATGTGGTTGTCTCAACTAGCTATCTTAAGATGAATGCAGTTAAAGCCTTTGCAGACTGTACAATTTTAGCCATCTTATGCCACGATTTTGCCGTCCCAGACACAAACTTTATATGTCCGAACTCAGAATCAAATAGGCTTCCGTTTCTTTTGATTGACGATTTTGTGCATTTATCAAAATCACATCAGGTAGCCTGATTTCAGATGTGTCACGTAAACAAGATTATGAGGGAAATCGTTCTTCTTGCACAGCAAGTAAACGGTTAAATCGAACTATTATATTAATCGGACTATTCACAATAATCATATTATTGTGTGTATGTATACTCAGTGCCGGACGGGATCGGCTGGTAACACCAGCCACACTACACGATAAAGGCAAAACAATTCTGATACTGCCAGAACTTTGTAGGAGCCTATGACCGCACATGGTGGTAATTAATCGGCAGACCTAGACCCTATCACACTGAACGAGCCAAGACGTCCGGCAATCATTTACGACCTAAGAATTTGCCCAAGACGTGGAAGTTTTATGTAAAAACTATTTTTAAGATGCATACTTTAAGTTTTTACGAACACACTTCACTCGCGCATAAGCATAGAATGAGGCTTGCGTTGCTGGTGCTGGCACATGCGCAGATCAAATACACCGCTGTAGTTGACGTAGCCTACGTTGGCTGACGTAGCCTCGCAAGCCAATCGCAGAATGTGATGACAGAACTGAAGCAAATCGTACAATCTGGCCAGGTTGATATCAATATTGTAATTTGGTAACATCGAACAGCTTGACATGATAATCGTAAAAGACTGAATCTGACGCACAGTCTGAAAAGGCCTTTACTGTAAAGCATCTGCATATTATGTATTGAATTATTATTTGTACAGTTCTTTATTAAATATGTAGTTATTTGTTACATTTGACTGTGTAAAACCTAACAGTACTACTTATTAAGCACATATATATATATAGTATTTAGCATTATATAGCATTTAGCAAAAAACATGATTATATGTCTCTCTGAAAATCAAACCATCAAGGGATAGATTTTAAACAAATACACTTCCGTCATTGAACAACCCCATGCCAGGATTAGATAGTGAAAAAACACACCAATCTCTTTTATAATTTCTTTAAACAATAAAAGCTAATTTACCAACATCAATGATAATGGGTATATAGCATTTTGGAATGAAACTCTTCATATATTCTTGTTACACAGATGGTCCTTGTGAAAAACACACACACACAGGGATTTAAGATTTCAGGCGTGTTCGGGGAAAACCCACTCTGACAGTTTTGAATATGCAAATGTAGGGGCACAAAAAGGAGCTTGACAACCTGTTATTACAGCATGCCATGGGCTCCGGTACAGCAGCCAACAAAGAGAAGAATGGAGGAGGGGGAGAGAGAGATGGAGAGCAAAAGAAACAGAGAGGAAGAGGAATAAGGGCACACAGCACAGAGAGGAAAGAGCAAGAAGAGAGGTACAGAGAAGGAGGAAGCGAGGCAGAGAAAGAAGACATAAGGCTATGATGCAGAAGTGAGAGAGCTGCAGAAATCAAGTGAAAGTAAACATGAATATGAAGGAGAGACCGGGACAAGAAAACTATATAGGGAAACCAGTGGGAGAGATAGATAGAGGGGGAGAGATGGAGAGAGATAAAGAGAGAGAGAGAGAGAGAGAGAGAGAGAGAGAGAGAGAGAGAGAGAGAGTAAAATAGGGAGAGAGTAAGAGAGGGAGAGAGTAAGAGAGGGAGAGAGAGGGATGGTGCAAACTTGCAAAGAGGAGATAATGACAAGTAGAGGGAGAGAGGAAAGAGCGAGCCCTCAGAGACCCAGCCAGAGGAGCTTTGGAGTGGTGGTGCTGCTGGTTGCCTAGCGGCCTGGACAGTTGCCTGGGAGATATGTGCCGCTGGGGCAGGCAGGGGGAAGCAGGCAGGGGGAGGTAGGGGGGGATGAAGGAGGGCTCATAATGTAGCTATTGCAGGGACACTACTGTAGCCAGGAGGCAAGGCAAGCACAGGGAGAGACAGACAGACAGAGAAACGTCCCAACATCCCAGAGCAGCTGGAGAAGAGAGGACATGGTGGGTGTGGTGACCTCTGAAGTGTCCCCCAAACTCAGTTGCTGACTAGAGTCTGGCCTGGGCTGCAGACACACAGACAGTGGTGAAGGTCGCTCGGTCCATTTCCAACGCGTTTTAGTTTGGCCCTGGCGTGGCTTTTTGTCTGCCTTGTGTATTTAACCCCTCTCAGTGAGCCAGACCAAAGAACGGACAGACACAAATGTCAAATGGTAATTTAGAGGGAAGAAGCTGCAATAAAAATAATAGATCTCACATTTGCTGGTCATTCTGTAAAGGTCAAGGGAAAATATTAAAAGCCCTGGGAAGGGAACTGCAGAGAAGACCAAAGGGAGGAATGGAGCTGGCACAATCACAAACCTTCCAGATGACTTTGAAAATGAAAAAGCAGCAGTTAGTTTCAAAGACTGGGCCAGTCTTCTCTGCTTTTTAGCTATTGTTCCCGTTCACTACTGTTCAATCATTGTGGGATTCAATCAAGTTTTCTTGATAAAATTATCCTTTGAAAGTGGAACTAAAAGACGGCTTTGACCAAAACGAACCATATCTACACTGCGATGATAATGAAGAACAAACATCTTGAATTAAGATCTGTCGTTGTTTTTTCCTTCATTCGAACATGCAGTCCTGAATGAAACATTGAGTCAAGAATTTGGCACATGCCAATGTGCCAAATTAGGACTATGTATTGAACCATTTGAATAATGAAACAAATTGCCATCATCATTCCTGACACCTACTAATTAGGGGTTTGCTGTGGTAACACCCCCCTCTGTGAAGCTTGGGTCAGTGGGGCAGTCTGCAGATTCTGCATAGCAACACACACACATTAGCACGGCATTAGCTCTGCTCCTCTCTTATTAAAACAGCAGTCTGTCTCATTGGCTGTCCCTGTCAATTAGCGGCTTTAGCTTTAGCGGACGCTTCTTTAGCCGGGGTGTGAAAGAGCTGGGGCAGTGGGGGGCACAGCTCACCTCAGCCATGGCCATGGGGGGGCCTCTTCTCTAGCTTCCTAACCTGCATCCTGGCTGGTTCCTATAGGCTTCCCTGGCTCCTGGCTCTGTGTGTATGGAGTGTGTGATGACAGAGAAAAGGGAGAGAGAGGAGCAAGGGGAGCCGTGCTGAGGAGGGCACAGAGGGGGACCAGACCCACCAGAGGCCTACAGGCTGATTACAGCTCTCATATGGAACATACCACACACACCGCCCCCATTAAGTCCATTATGTCGATGCCAATCGCCAATAAGCCCAATAAATGTATTTGAAAAAATAAACAAATCTCCACGTCATTGGTTTATTGCCATTATAATACAAAATCCTGCCAGTAGCCTCATCTAAATTATCAGATATTCTACACATGTAATGACAAGATAGTGTAGAAATATCAACCGAACAACGGACACATAAACCGTCACATCACCTCCCATCTAAGAGCTTCCTACCATTTCAAAATCCCTCATCAATGTACAAGTGTCTTTCCACTCCTCTCCTCTCCACCGTGGCCTGGTCCTGTATGGTGATGGTGATCATGGAGGATGTTCATCAGCTCATCACTGAGCCCTCTCCTCTCCTCTTTCCACTTGTGACATTCGGAGAGATAATTGCCAGTGAGCTGCGGCCTACTAGGCTAATGTCAACAGGCTGGGTGATGTCATGGCTGATGAGAGCACTACTACAGCACAGGCTCATGAAGGATGTGACAGTCTGTCACTGTGACCCCCATGCCACCCCTTCTCCATTCCTTCTTCCCTCTATCCTCCACCCCTCCATTTATTACCCCATCCTTCCCTCTAATCTCCATCCCCCTCCATCCCTCTCTCACCTCCCTCTCTCCCCATTCCTTAATTCACCCCCTCTCTCCCTCCCTCCCTCCCCCACCCTCCATCCCTCCCTCCACACCCTCCACCTTCCACTTCACCCTCCCCCATCCCACCCTCCCTCTCCTCCTGAGGGGCATTCTGGACCTGCCCTGGAGAGGCAGGTCCAGACCCAGACTCAGACAGAGACCCAGGCAGGGTGACAGTCAGTCAGGCTCAGGAGCCCAGCTCATGGTGACGCCGCCTGCCTGTCTGCTTGCCTGCAAGCCTAACGAGGTCCCACAGGTCGTAAAGCACACAGCGGGTGGCAGCGTACAGGCCACTATAGGGGAGAATCTCAAACACTCTGCCTCTTCTCCCTACTCACTGAACAGTGAGAAAGAAAACGTGTGACTACAGTAAAGTATAGCCCCTTATATCTGTCTCATATGACATGGTCTGTGTTAGAATTAGTGATCATATTAAATCTATTGAATTCATAGCACTGATTATAAACAACTGTGTGTCCACTGTCTCGATGTAACTTATATTTTGACTACTGCCCATTGGTCTCGGCTGAGTCGACTGCAAAAACCTTGAATTGTGGTGTTTGAACTAGGAATTTCATATCTATCTGAGCGCTATCTGTGAGCCGGGTCCTTACCATGTCACCCAGCCAGACCTATTGAGGGACCTAGCAAATGTCAAACAGTCATAAAAAGAGGGGGAAATGCCTGTCGCAATAAAAACAGCAATGAATAGACCACCCATTTGCTGGTCACTGGCTGGAAAGGTCGAGCGGCTTTAAAAACAGACCAAGCCATAAGATTGGCTCATATGCAATAAACATTACCCACCATTTCCACACACACACACACAAACACACACACACACGCTATGGCTGGGTGGATGGATGTTCAACTGACACTGCAGCTGTCAGGCTACACCAGGATGGACCAGGCAGCTGAATTGATCTCTCTGGCCTTTTCTTTTAGGGATGGTCTTGGTTGTATAGAATGCAGTGGACACAGTCCAGAACACGTGTCACACATGGTCATGTCAATATCCCATCTCTAGAAAGAACATATGGATTATGGGAATTCTGTGAATTTGATATGTACGCGTACAGTATATATTGTGATGTGCTGCTGACCAGAGTGAAATTAATTTCCACCTGAGTGGACAATACATACCGTATATACAGACCCAGTCACGCATTTCCTACAATTGACCAAAACCTCCAGCTTATTGAGGCCTTGTAGCATCACAGGTATACACTGAGTGTAGAAAGATTCCCACGGGGGGGCCAGTATGAAAAATGTATGCACCAAATGTAAGTCGCTCTGGATAAGAGCGTCTGCTAAATGACTAAAATGTAAATGTAAAATATAAAACATTAAGAACACCTTCCTAATATTGAGTTGCACCCCCCCCTTGTGCCCTCAGAACAGCCTCAATTCATCAGGGCATGGACTCTACAAGGTGTCGAAAGAGTTCCACAGGGATGCTGGCCGATGTTGACTCCAATGCTTTCCACAGTTGTGTCAAGTTGGCTAGATGTCCTTTGGGTGGTGGACCCTTCTTGATACACACAGGAAACTGTTGAGCATGAAAAACCCAGCAGCGTTGCAGTTCTTGACACAAACCAGTGCACCTATCACCTACTACCATACCCTGTTCAAAGGCACTTAAATATTTTGTCTTGCCCATTCACCCTCTGAATGGCACACACAATCCATGTCTCAATTGTCTCAAGGCTTAAAAATCCTTCTTTAACCTGTCTACTCCCCTTCATCTACACTGATTGAAGTGGATTTAACAAGTGACATCAATAAGTGATCATAGGTTTCACCTGGTCAGTCTGTTTCATGGAAAGAGCAGGTGTTCTTAGATGATATACACTGAGTGTACAAAACATTATCTGAATTTCAAGCTTTTTGAGTCTCAGTATAAACCACTGTCACAGGTTCATACAATAAAAGTAGCCTACATCTAAAGCTCCTTCTGATTGCTTCCAGGTGTTTTCAGCAGCAGTTTACTACCTATGTGTTTCTTTGTGTTCCCCTGCTCCTTTGTTCACCCTCTAGCCAAATCAAAAAGTTACGCTTCATTAGAAACTGAAGGTTACTTGTTGTTAATGAGAGGCCCAATTAGGAGGCTACAAAGTGCCAGCCTCGCTGGAATTACCTCCTCTACAAACACTAAATCACCTTGTTGAAACACAGCCAAGTTTCCACAGCAGTTATGCAGCCAGCCACAGACAGACAGGCAGCACAGACAGACAGGCATCACAGACAGACAGACAGACAGACAGACAGACAGACAGACAGACAGGCAGGCAGGCAGCATAGGCAGCACATGTGGGCAAGAGACTGGGCTGTTCCTTACTGAGTCCTGGGTCCTGGCTCTCAGATCTGATCGGCTGTTTGTCCCCAATGTCTGCCTGCCACTCCAGAACCATAAACCAAAAACACAGTGAGGAAAAAGGTTTGCTGTGATTTGGATAGATTTTTGAGGAACACAAGTATCAGAATAGTGTAGAGAGATTGTCTGAATGGTGTGAGTGGTGAGAATATGGCTATAACCAAAGGTTTGCCCATGTACCTGCTGTGACATTATCCCGTTGGTATCATTACCTTGAAGTGAATAGAATAAAATATAAAATAGAATAGAATACAAATAGAATACAAATAGAATACTGACTAGCCAATTAATAGTGGTTAATTGGAATAACACATTAAAACATTCTGTAAACCCTGCTGTAAAATAAACAATAAAAAACTTGAATCTGCCCTAGTAACAAACAAATTAGTGATTATAATCACTGCACACCAGTTGGTGTTTTATCATGTTCAACAGCAGCAACATAATCCCAAAGCTAACTAATGAGGAAGAGATGTAAAAATGGATGGGGGGGGTGGGGGGGGGGGGGTCTGCTATAATTGGGGAAAGGAGGAGGGGTGAAACAGAGAGAAGGAGAGAACCAGGATGAGAGTCCATAATAATGTCTAATTGTAATGCCTGAATCATAGTTTTTCTCTCTCTCTTGTCAGCATTACGCAACATGAGACTATAGAGAATCTGTTCCTGGAGAGGAGGGGAGGGGAGAGGAGAGGAGAGGAGAGGAGAGGAGAGGAGAGGAGAGGAGAGGAGAGGAGAGGAGAGGAGAGGAGAGGAGAGGAGAGGAGAGGAGAGGAGAGGAGAGGAGAGGAGAGGAGAGGAGCTGTGGATGATATAGGAGGAAAAGCGGAAGCGGGAGGCTGAGACACCCTACTTTTATTTTATTTAACCTTTATTTTGAGAGGGAGTCATGCTGAGACCAAGGTATGTTTTACAGTGAGCCCTGTATACACATCAATACACATCAAAATACACTACACACATCAATATGCACATCAATATACACATCAATATTCACATCAATACACGAAAAGCAAAGCACAATCATAGAAAACAAATACATTCTTTAGTAAAAGGTCCTCATTGAGCCTTTTGAATTGCCCTAGAGGCACCAATTCATCACATTTTAGAGAGCCTTGGAGATTATTCCTCATCAAATCAAGCTACATAACGTAAAGACCCATCTGCCTTCTATATAATACACACACACTCACACAGACACACACACACACACACAGACTCTGTGCTTGCCACTGTTTGTGACGCGGTGACAGGGCCCTGTCTATGCAAGTGAGCAGGTGACGGAACGGGTGAGGAGGGGAGGGAGGGGACGGGAGGCGGAGGTGATGAAGTGCTCAGCCTAGGAGCAGCAGAGTGAGACGCATCCTGACAGAGGCTGTGTCACACACAAGAGCATACGCAAACACTTTTTTTACAAACCCTTATATTGCCCCTCCTACCCCTCTGTCTCTCTCTGAATTAGTGGATTGCACTATTTTTCAGACATCTGCGCCTGGATGTTGGTTAGTGGATTGGACCAACTCACCACCCCCTCATTTCCCACCATGGCATGGCATCCCACGCATCCCCTCCTAGGCCCCCCATTACCCTCCATCAGCCCTGGGCCTCCAAGCCCCTTGGCACAGCCAGTGAGATGGGGTGGTAGAGGTGATGTTGTGTGGAGGGCATGGGTGGGGGTGGAAGGGGGCACTGAGGGCAAAAAACCGGATATCAGATGACATATTGAGGTTTGGGGTCCAGTGTTTGCCTCCTTCCCTCTTTCCCTTGCTCACTCTCCCTGCCACCCTCCTTCTATCTGCCCCTCAATCTACTCAATTCAATTCAATTTAAGGGCTTTATTGGCATGGGAAACGTGTGTTAACATTGCCAAAGCAAGGGAAGTAGATAGTAAACAAAAGTGAAATAAACAATAAATATTAACAGTAAACATTACACTCAGAAGTTTCAAAAGAATAAAGACATTTCAAATGTCATATTATGTATATATACAGTGTTGTAACAATGTGCAAATAGTTAAAGTACAAATGGGAAAATAAATAAACATAAATATGAGTTGTATTTACAATGGTGTTTGTTCTTCACTGGTTGCCCTTTTCTTGTGGCAACAGGTCACAAATCTTGCAGCTGTGATGGCACACTGTGGTTTTTCACCCAGTAGATAAGGGAGTTTATCAAAATTGGGTTTGTTTTCGAATTCTTTGTGGATCGCTGTAATCTGAGGGAAATATGTGTCTCTAATATGGTCATACATTTGGCAGGAGGTTAGGAAGTGCAGCTCAGTTTCCACCTCATTTTGTGGGCAGTGTGCACATAGCCTGTCTTCTCTTGAGAGCCAGGTCTGCCTACGGCGGCCTTTCTCAATAGCAAGGCTATGGTCACTGAGTCTGTACATAGTCAAAGCTTTCCTTAAGTTTGGGTCAGTCACAGTGGTCAGGTATTCTGCCACTGTGTACTCTCTGTTTAGGGCCAAATAGCATTCTAGTTTGCTCTGTTTTTTTGTTTGTTCTTTCCAATGTGTCAAGTAATTCTCTTTTTGTTTTCTCATGATTTGGTTGGGTCTAATTGTGTTGTTGTTGTTGTTGTTGTTGTTGTTGTTGTTGTTGTCCTGGGGCTGTGTGGGGTCTGTTTGTGTTTGTGAACAGAGGCCCAGGACAAGCTTACTTAGGGGACTCTTCTCCAAGTTCATCTCTCTGTAGGTGATGGCTTTGTTATGGAAGGTTTGGGAATCGCTTCCTTTTAAGTGGTTATAGAATTTAACGGCTCTTTTCTGGATTTTGATAATTAGCGGGTATTGGCCTAATTCTGCTCTTCATGCATTATTTGGTGTTTTACGTTGTACACGGAGGATGTTTTTGCAGAATTCTGCATGCAGAGTCTCAATTTGGTGTTTGTCCCATTTTGTGAATTCTTGGTTGGTGAGCGGACCCCAGACATTTACATTTACATTTTAGTCATTTAGCAGATGCTCTTATCCAGAGCGACTTACAGGAGCAATTAGGGTTAAGTGCCTTGCTCAAGGGCACATTAACGTCATTTAGCAGACGCTCTTAGCCAGAGCGACTCACAAATTAGTGCGTTCACCCTATAGCCAGTGGGATAACCACTTTACAATTTGGGGGGGGGGGGGGGGGGGGGGGGGTAGAAGGATTACTTTATCCTATCCCAGGTATTCCTTAAAGAGGTGGGGTTTCAAATGTCTCCGGAAGGTGGTGAGTGACTCCGCTGTCCTGGCGTCGTGAGGGAGCTTGTTCCACCATTGGGGTGCCAGAGCAGCGAACAGTTTTGACTGGGCTGAGCGGGAACTATGCTTCCGCAGAGGAAGGGGAGCCAGCAGGCCAGAGGTGGATGAACGCAATGCCCTCGTTTGGGTGTAGGGACTGATCAGAGCCTGAAGGTACAGAGGTGCCGTTCCCCTCACTGCTCCATAGGCAAGCACCATGGTCTTGTAGCGGATGCGAGCTTCAACTGGAAGCCAGTGGAGTGTGCGGAGGAGGGGGGTGACGTGAGAGAACTTGGGAAGGTTGAACACCAGACGGGCTGCGGCATTCTGGATGAGTTGTAGGGGTTTAATGGCACAGGCAGGGAGGCCAGCCAACAGCGAGTTGCAGTAGTCCAGCCGGGAGATGACAAGTGCCTGGATTAGGACCTGTGCCGCTTCCTGTGTAAGGCAGGGTCGTACTCTCCGAATGTTGTAGAGCATGAACCTGCAGGAGCGGGTCACCGCCTTGATGTTGGCGGAGAACGACAGGGTGTTGTCCAGGGTCACGCCTAGGCTCTTCGCACTCTGGGAGGAGGACACAGCGGAGTTGTCAACCGTGATGGCGAGATCATGGAACGGGCAGTCCTTCCCCGGGAGGAAGAGCAGCTCCGTCTTGCCAGGGTTCAGCTTGAGGTGGTGATCCGTCATCCATACTGATATGTCTGCCAGACATGCAGAGATGCGATTCGCCACATGGTTATCAGAAGGGGGAAAGGAGAAGATTAGTTGTGTATCGTCAGCGTAGCAATGATAGGAAAGGCCATGTGAGGATATGACAGAGCCAAGTGACTTGGTGTATAGGGAGAAAAGGAGAGGGCCTAGAACTGAGCCCTGGGGGACACCAGTGGTGAGAGCACGTGGTGCGGAGACAGCTTCTCGCCACGCCACTTGGTAGGAGCGACCGGTCAGGTAGGACGCAATCCAGGAGTGAGCCGCGCCGGAGATGCCCAGCTCGGAGAGGGTGGAGAGGAGGATCTGATGGTTCACAGTATCAAAGGCAGCAGACAGGTCTAGAAGGACAAGAGCAGAGGAGAGAGAGTTAGCTTTAGCAGTGCGGAGAGTCTCCGTGACACAGAGAAGAGCAGTCTCAGTTGAATGACCAGTCCTGAAACCTGATTGGTTTGGATCAAGAAGGTCATTCTGAGAGAGATAGCAAGAGAGTTGGCTAAAGACGGCACGCTCAATAGTTTTGGAAAGAAAAGAAAGAAGGGATACTGGTCTGTAGTTGTTGACATCAGTGGGGTCGAGTGTTGGTTTTTTGAGAAGGGGAGCAACTCTCGCTCTCTTGAAGACGGAAGGGACATGGCCAGCGGTCAAGGATGAGTTGATCAGCGAGGTGAGGTAGGGGAGAAGGTCACCGGAGATGGTCTGGAGAAGGGAGGAGGGGATGGGGTCAAGCGGGCAGGTTGTTGGGCGGCCTGCAGTCACAAGTCGCAGGATTTTATCTGGAGAGAGAGGGGAGAAAGAAGTCAAAGCATAGGGTAGGGCAGTGTGAGCAGGACCAGCAGTGTCATTAGACTTAACAAACGAGGATCGGATGTCGTCAACCTTCTTTTCAAAGTGGTTGACGAAGTCATCCACAGAGAGAGATGAGGGGGGGGGGGGGAGGATTCAGGAGGGAGGAAAATGTGGCAAAGAGCTTCCTAGGGTTAGAGGCAGATGCTTGGAATTTAGAGTGGTAGAAGGTGGCCTTAGCAGCAGAAACAGATGAAGAAAATGTAGAGAGGAGGGAGTGAAAAGATGCCAGGTCGGCAGGGAGTTTAGTTTTCTTCCATTTCCGCTCCGCTGCCCGGAGCTCTGTTCTGTGAGCTCGCAATGAGTCATCAAGCCACGGAGCTGGAGGGGAGGACCGAGCCGGCCGGGAGGATAGGGGACACAGAGAGTCAAAGGATGCAGAAAGGGAGGAGAGGAGGGTTGAGGAGGCAGAATCAGGAGATTGGAGGGAGAAGGGAGGGAGAAGGATTGAGCAGAGGGAAGAGATGATAGGATGGAAGAGGAGAGAGTAGTGGGAGAGAGAGAGCGAAGGTTGCGGCGGCGCATTACCATCTGTGTAGGGGCAGAGTGAGTAGTGTGGGAGGACAATGGGTTCTATAACTGATTCAAGTATTTTTAGCCAGATCCTAATTGGTATGTCAAATTTTATGTTCCTTTTGATGGCATAGAAGGCCCTTCTTGCCTTGTCTCTCAGATCGTTCACAGCTTTGTGGAAGTTACCTGTGGCGCTGATGTTTAGGCCGAGGTATGTATAGTTTTTTGTGTGCTCTAGGGCAACGGTGTCTAGATGGAATTTGTATTTGTGGTCCTGGCAACTGGACCTTTTTTGGAACACCATTATTTTTGTCTTACTGAGATTTACTGTCAGGGCCCAGGTCTGACAGAATCTGTGCAGAAGATCTAGGTGCTGCTGTAGGCCCTCCTTGGTTGGTGACAGAAGCACCAGATCATCAGCAAACAGAAGACATTTGACTTCAGATTCTAGTAGGGTGAGGCCGGGTGCTGCAGACTGTTCTAGTGCCCTCGCCAATTCATTGATATATATGTTGAAGAGGGTGGGGCTTAAACTGCATCCCTGTCTCACCCCACGGCCCTGTGGAAAGAAATGTGTGTGTTTTTTGCCAATTTTAACCGCACACTTGTTGTTTGTGTACATGGATTTTATAATGTCGTATGTTTTTCCCCCAACCCCACTTTCCATCAATTTGTATAGCAGACCCTCATGCCAAATTGAGTCAAAAGCTTTTTTGAAATCAACAAAGCATGAGAAGACTTTGCCTTTGTTTTGGTTTGTTTGTTTGTCAATTAGGGTGTGCAGGGTGAATACGTGGTCTGTCGTACGGTAATTTGGTAAAAAGCCAATTTGACATTTGCTCAGTACATTGTTTTCACTGAGGAAATGAACTAGTCTGCTGTTAATGATAATGCAAAGGATTTTCCCAAGGTTGCTGTTGACGCATATCCCACGGTAGTTATTGGGGTCAAATTTGTCTCCACTTTTGTGGATTGGGGTGATCAGTCCTTGGTTCCAAATATTGGGGAAGATGCCAGAGCTAAGGATGATGTTAAAGAGTTTAAGTATAGCTAATTGAAATTTGGGGTCTGTATATTTTATCATTTCATTGAGGATACCATCAACACCACAGGACTTTTTGGGTTGGAGGGTTTGTATTTTGTCCTGTAGTTCATTCAATGTAATTGGAGAATCCAGTGGGTTCTGGTAGTCTTTAATAGTTGATTCTAAGATTTGCATTTGATCATGTATATTTTTTTGCTGTTTGTTCTCTGTTATAGGGCCAAAAAGATTGGAGAAGTGGTTTACCCATACATCTCCGTTTTGGATAGATAGCTCTTCGTGTTGTTGTTTGTTTAGTGTTTTCCAATTTTCCCAGAAGTGGTTAGAGTCTATGGATTCTTCAATTACATTGAGCTGATTTCTGACATGCTGTTCCTTCTTTTTCCGTAGTGTATTTCTGTATTGTTTTAGTGATTCACCATAGTGAAGGCGTAGGCTCAGGTTTTCTGGGTCTCTATGTTTTTGGTTGGATAGGTTTCTCAATTTCTTTCTTAGGTTTTTGCATTCTTCATCAAACCATTTATCACTGTTATTACTTTTCTTTGGTTTTCTGTTAGAGATTTTTAGATTTGATAGGGAAGCTGAGAGGTCAAATATACTGTTTAGGTTTTCTACTGCCAAGTTCACACCTTCACTATTACAGTGGAACGTTTTGTCCAGGAAGTTGTCTAGAATGGATTGAATTTGTTGTTTCCTAATTGTTTTTTGGTAGGTTTCAACACTACTTTCCTTCCATCTATAGCATTTCTTAATATTATTCAGTTCCTTTGGCTTTGATGCCTCATGATTGAGTATTGCTCTGTTCAAGTAGACTGTGATTTTGCTGTGGTCTGATAGGGGTGTCAGTGGGCTGACTGTGAACGCTCTGAGAGACTCTGGGTTGAGGTCAGTGATAAAGTAGTCTACAGTACTACTGCCAAGAGATGAGCTATAGGTGTACCTACCATAGGAGTCCCCTCGAAGCCTACCATTGACTATGTACATACCCAGTGTGCGACAGAGCTGCAGGAGTCGTGACCCGTTTTTGTTGGTTATGTTGTCGTAGTTGTGCCTAGGGGGGCATATGGGGGAGGGAATGCTGTCACCTCCAGGTAGGTGTTTGTCCCCCTGTGTGCTGAGGGTGTCAGGTTCTTGTCCAGTTCTGGCATTTAGGTCGCCACAGACTAGTACATGTCCCTGGGTCTGGAAATGATTGATTTCCCCCTCCAGGATGGAGAAACTGTCTTCATTAAAGTATGGGGATTCTAGTGGGGGGATATAGGTAGCACACAGGAGGACATTTTTCTCAGTTGAGATAATTTCCTTTTGAATTTCTAACCAAATGTAAAATGTTCCTGTTTTGATTAATTTAATAGAGTGAGTTAGGTCTGCTCTATACCAAATTAGCATACCCCCTGAGTCCTTCCCTGTTTCACACCTGGTAGTTTGGTGGATGGGACTACCAGCTCTCTGTAACCTAGAGGGCAACCAGTGGGTCCGTCTCCTCTATACCATGTTTCTTGTAGGATGACAATGTCTGTATTTCCGATTAACTTTGGTGAAGTCCAGATTCCTGCTCTTTAGGCCAAAGGCAGATGACCTCAGGCCTTGGATATTCCAGGATGAAATAGTGAAGGCTTTGTGTTCCATAAAGTGTCTAATGTTGTTGGTTGTGTGGTTTGGCCTCAGGCAAGTAATTGTGAGCAGAGCCTGCTGAGCATCTGGTACATGCCATTGGCTTGGGCTAGTGTAAGAGTGGGTGTTGGGCCTGTTTGCCTGCTCTACTTGCCTGCTCTACTCTCTCTCCTTCTTCCTCTACCTCCCTCCTTCTGTCTTATTTAACCCAGCCTAAATGTCATAAATTAGGCTAAATGGCAAATTTAAATATTTGTTCTCACTCTCGCTCTCTCGTCTGTCTTTCTCTTCACAGCATGCCTCCTAAATCACTGTCTCTATCGCTCTATCGCTCTCTCTCTCTCTCTCTCTCTCTCTCTCTCTCTTCTCTCTCTCTCTCTCGTCCTCTCTCTCCCACTCTCCCTCTCTCTCTCTCTCTCTCTCTCTCTCTCTCTCTCTCTCTCTCTCTCTCTCTCTCTCTCTCTCTCTCTCTCTCTCTCTCTCTCTCTCTCTCCTCTCTCTCTCTCTTGTCCTCTCTCTCCCACTCTCTCTCTCTCTCTGTCTTTCTCTTCACAGCATGCCTCCTAAATCACTGTCTCTATCGCTCTATCGCTCTCTCTCTCTCTCTCTCTCCTCGTCCTCTCTCTCTCCCACTCTCTCTCTCTCGTCTGTCTTTCTCTTCACAGCATGCCTCCTAAATCACTGTCTCTATCGCTCTATCGCTCTCTCTCTCTCTCTCTCTCTCTCTCTTCTCTCTCTCTCTCTCTCTCTCTGTCTCTCTCTCTCTCTCTCTCTCTCTCTCTCTCCTCTCTCTCTCTCTCTCTCTCTCTCTCTCTCTCT
>NW_028165482.1:0-18084 GCF_964263955.1 Coregonus lavaretus | reverse complement strand
ATTAAAAGTCTAGCCTCTCTCTCAGCTCTCTGCCAGCCACCCCTCCCTCCTCTCTCTCTGCCACCCCTCCAGCCAGAAGTGGTGTCTCCCACTCCAGTCCACTTCGGCCTGGTGGAGTGTCTGACCTGCTCTCAGAGGGGGGTGCTGGTTTCTGCAAAGGGCTGTAAAACTCTACCCATGAACAGTGGAGGAGGAGGGAGGTGGAGGAGAGGAAAGTGGGTGAGGTCTGTCTGAAACGAGCCACTCAGAGAGTTGAGGAGGAGAGGAGGAGAGGAGAGAATTTAGCTCACGTTCCAGGGGAATTTACAGATGACAAATACTGGAGTTTACAGCTCAGGGATATGAATCTGTTTTATGGCAGTAAATCATAACCTCATTCTCTATGGCATCCTATGTTCTTGGTGACATTCCCTAACAGAACACCAGTTAAAACATTGTTAGTTCCAGCACAGTTGTTTTATCCTGCAACAATAGTGTTGATTTATCCTGCAACAATAGTGTTGTTTTATCCTGTATCAATAGTGTGTTGTTTTGATCCTGCATTAATAGTGATTTTTAAAATCCTGCATCAATAGTGTGTTGTTTTATCCTGCAGCAAAAGTGTGTTGTTGTATCCTTAATCAAAAGTATTGTTTTATCCTGCATCATTAGTGTTGTTTTATCCTGCATAAATTGTGTTGTTTTATCCTGCATCAATACTGTGTTGTTTTATCCTGCATTAATAGTATTGTTTTATCCTGCATCAATACTGTTGTTTATCCTGCATTAATAGTGTGTTGTTTTATCCTGTATTAATCGTCAATAGTGTGTTGTTTTATCCTGTATCAGTAGTGTGTTGTTTTATCCTGTCTCAATACTGTGTTGTTTTATCCTACATTAATAGTATTGTTTTATCCTGCATCAATACTGTTGTTTATCCTGCATCAATAGTGTATTGTTTTATCCTGTATCAATGGTGTTGTTTTATCCTGAATCAATAGTGTTGTTTTATCCTGCAGCAAAAGTGTGCTGTTCTATCCTGCATCAACACTGTTTAAAAAAAAATCCTGAATCAATAGTGTGTTGTTTTATCCTGCATTAATTGTGTGCTGTTTTATCCTGCATCATTAGTGTTCTTTTTTCCTGCATCAATAGCTAATTTTTTTTCTTCCTAAATCAATAGTGTGCTGTTCTATCCTGCATCAAGAGTGTGTTGTTTTATCCTGCAGCAAAGTGTGTTGTTTTATCCTGTATCAAAAGTGTTGTTTATCCTGCATCAATAGTGTTGTTTTATCCTGCATCAATAGCTTGTTGTTTTGTCCTGAATCAATAGTGTGCTGTTTAATCCTGCATCAATAGTGTTGTTTTATCCTGCATCAACACTTTAAAAAAAAATCCTGCATCAATAGTGTTGTTTTATCCTGCATCAATAGTGTTGTTTCATCCCGCATAAATAGTGTGTTGTTTTATCATATATCAATAGTGTTGTTTTATCCTGCATCAACAGTGTGTTGTTCTATTCTGCATCAATAGTGTGGTTTTATTCTGCATCAATAGTGTTTTTAATCCTGCATCAATAGTGTGTTGTTTTATCCTGTATCAATAGTGTATTATTTTATACTGCATTAATAGTGTGTTGTTTTATCCTGCATCAATAGTGTTGTTTTATCCTGCATCAACACTGTTTTTTAAATCCTGCATCAATAGTGTATTATTTTATCCTGCATCAATAGTGTGTTGTTTTATCCTGTATCAATGGTGTTGTTTTATCCTGAATCAATAGTGTTGTTTTATCCTGCAGCAAAAGTGTGCTGTTCTATCCTGCATCAACACTGTTTAAAAAAAAATCCTGAATCAATAGTGTGTTGTTTTATCCTGCATTAATTGTGTGCTGTTTTATCCTGCATCATTAGTGTTCTTTTTTCCTGCATCAATAGCTATTTTTTTTTTCCTAAATCAATAGTGTGCTGTTCCATCCTGCATCAAGAGTGTGTTGTTTTATCCTGCATCAATAGTGTGTTGTTTTATCCTGAATCAATAGTGTTGTTTTATCCTGCAGCAAAGTGTGTTGTTTTATCCTGTATCAAAAGTGTTGTTTATCCTGCATCAATAGTGTTGTTTTATCCTGCATCAATAGCTTGTTGTTTTGTCCTGAATCAATAGTGTGCTGTTTAATCCTGCATCAATAGTGTTGTTTTATCCTGCATCAACACTTAAAAAAAAAATCCTGCATCAATAGTGTTGTTTTATCCTGCATCAATAGTGTTGTTTCATCCCGCATAAATAGTGTGTTGTTTTATCATATATCAATAGTGTTGTTTTATCCTGCATCAACAGTGTGTTGTTCTATTCTGCATCAATAGTGTGGTTTTATTCTGCATCAATAGTGTTTTTAATCCTGCATCAATAGTGTGTTGTTTTATCCTGTATCAATAGTGTATTATTTTATCCTGCATTAATAGTGTGTTATTTTATCCTGCATCAATAGTGTTGTTTTATCCTGCATCAACACTGTTTTTTAAATCCTGCATCAATAGTGTATTATTTTATCCTGCATCAATAGTGTGTTGTTTTATCCTGCATCAATAGTGTGTTGTTTTATCCTGTATCAATAGTGTTGTTTTATCCTGCATCATTAATGTTGTTTTATCCTGCATCAATAGTGTTGTTTTATCCTGCATCAAAAGTGTTGTTTTATCCTGCATCATTAATGTTGTTTTATCCTGCATCATTAATGTTGTTTTATCCTGCATCAATAGTGTTGTTTTATCCTGCACCAATAGTGTTGTTTTATCCTGCATCAATAGTCAATAGTTTGTTGTTTTATCCTGTATCAATAGTCAATAGTTTGTTGTTTTATCCTGTATCAATAGTGTTGTTTTATCCTGCACCAAAAGTGTTGTTTTATCCTGCATCAATAGTGTGTTGTTTTATCCTGCATCAATAGTGTGTTGTTTTATCCTGCATCAATAGTGTGTTGTTTTATCCTGTATCAATAGTCAATTGTTTGTTGTTTTATCCTGCAGATCCTGTCCTTTATTCCACCATCTCCCTATCCTCTCTCATTTTCTCCGTATCCTCTCCTCTCTCCCCTATCCCCTCCTCCCTCTCCTCTCCTCTCCTCTCCTCTCCTCTCCTCTCCTCTCCTCTCCTCTCCTCTCCTCTCCTCTCCTCTCCTCTCCTCTCCTCTCCTCTCCTCTCCTCTCCTCTCCTCTCCTCTCCTCTCCTCTCCTCTCCTCTCCCATCCTCTCCCATCCTCTCCTTTCCTCTTCTCCATAGCGGCCCGTTTTATGGGCTCCTGACCAATTCTACTATTAACTTTTTTTTTCACGTAATGTTTCCGCCATGACCGAAAATAGCCTCTGGACATCAGAACAGCGATCACTAACCTCGAATTTAGATAACTACTACTTCAACGAGTGCACAGGACATACTGCTCACCCCGGACCGGGCCCTAATCCCAGACACTCAGAAGAGAAAGAGACGGTGATATAGAGGCTGACGTGTCTGATGAAACTACGTTGGTGAGTAAATAAACCCTGTCTACCCTCCGTTCTATTGGCGAATGTACAATCACTGGAGAACAAACTGGACGAGGTCCGTTGGAGACCATCCTATCAACGGGACTGGAAGAACTGTAATATCCTATGTTTCTCTGAGAATTGGCTGAACAAGGACATGGATAATATGCATCTAGCTGGTTTTCTCTATGCATCGGCAGCGTCGGGTAAGATCAGGGGGGCTGGTGTGTGTTTCTTTGTTAACAACAGCTGGAGTGCTCTAATATTAAGTCTCGTGGTTCTGCCCGCCTGAGTTCGAATACCTCATGACCAGAGATCATCAACTAGATTCAGCCGCTGACCGAATTTTTCTTACATAATTAAGCAATAAGGCCCGAGGGGGTGTCGTATATGGCCAATATACCACGGCTAAGGATGCCTTGATACAGGTCTTAGCCATGGTATATTGGCAATATACCACAAACACCAGAGGTGCCTTACTTACCTTATAAACGTGTTATCAACGTAAATAGAGCAGTAAAAATACATGTTTTGTCATACCCATGCTACACGGGTCTGTAGAATGCAAATTGACCGCAAGAAGCCCAAACCGATATAATGTTTGACTAAAACAGAATCATTTCAAACCTTGCTTACGATCTTGTATACGATCACATCTCTCTATCATGCCAGAGGGACCAAGTCATTATTATTAGAGTCACAACAAAGTCTCAAGTCACAAGGTCCGAGTCTCAAGTCGAGTCAAGAATCGAGTCGAGTCCAAGTCGTGCATTCTAAGAGCAAGTCATGTTGAGTCGAGTCACAAGTTTTCAAGTCGAGTCTCAATTCAAGTAAAAAATGCAATGACTTGTTCTACAAATCTTTGTCTATTTATCGAGGCTACCAGACATAACCTTTTTATGATTTTGTCTACGACACATTTTTGATTTTAATTGTAAAATGGGGACCTAGTAGCAAGCCATAAGGGCATGAAATCAGCAGAAGGCAAGTCTGTCACGATCGTCTACTAATGAGGAAGCGGACCAATGCGCAGCGTTGCGAGTGAACATGATGACTTTATTAACTTAAAGCAACCACGAAGAAAACAACAAATGACGATACGTGAAGTTCTAAACTGAAATACGACTAACAGCAACAAAGAAACAATAACCCACAAAACACAAAGGAAAACCGACAGTTTAAATATGGCTCCCAATCAGAGATAACGAGCCGACAGCTGACACTCGTTACCTCCGATTGGGAGTCACTCAGGTACACATAGAAAAAGCACAACTAGACTACCCAACATAGAAAACGAAAACACACCGAAACAAACACACCCTGGCACAACAACACGAGTCCATAGCCAGAGTGTGACAGTACCCCCCCCTAAAGGCGCGGACTGCGACCGCGCCTAACTACGAGCAAACAAGGGAGGGTTGGGTGGGCATTCCTCCTCGGCGGCGGCTCCGGCTCCGGGCTTGATCCCCACCTCCTCTCCAACCCCCCAAAGTACCCCTGGTCCTGTCTAGCCCCGCTGGCCGGAGCCGGACTGACGACACGCGCCCCTGGCTTGGTGCGTGGAGGACGAACGGGCCTTACCAGGCTGACGACGCGCACCACTGCCTTGGCGCGGGGAGCAGGAACGGGCCGGACCGGGCTGACGAAGCGCACCCTTGACTTGGTGCGGAGAGTGGGACCGGGCCGGACAGGGCTGACGAAACGCACCACAGACTTGGTGCGAGTAGCAGGGACGAGCTGAACCAGGCTGACGATTCGCACCCTTGGCTTGGTGCGAGTAGCAGGAACGGGCTGGACCAGGCTGACGGCTCGCACCCTAGGCTTGGTGCGAGTAGCAGGAACGGGCTGGACCAGGCTGACGACTCGCACCCTTGGCTTGGTGCGAGTAGCAGGAACGGGCTGGACCAGGCTGACGACTCGCACCCTTGGCTTAGTGCGAGTGGCAGGAACAGGCCAGGCCGGGCTGGCAACGCGCACCGTAGGTTTAGTGCGAGTGGCAGGAACAGGCCGGGCCGGGCTGGCGACGCGCACCGTAGGTTTAGTGCGAGTGGCAGGAACAGGCCGGGCCGGGCTGGTGACGCGCACCGTAGGTTTGGTGCGAGTGGCAGGGACAGGCCGGGCTGGGCTGGCGGCGCACACCGTAGGTTTGGTGCGAGTGGCAGGAACAGGTCGGGCTGGGCTGGAGACGCACACCGTAGGCTTTGTGCGTAAAGCAGGAACAGGCCGGGCTGGGCTGACGACGCGCACCACTGCCTTGGTGGGAATGGCAGGAACAGGCCGAACCGTACTGGGGACACAAACCACTGGCTCCACGCAGGGATCAGGAACGGGCCGGACCGGACTGGTAACACATCCCAGTACCTCTCGCCGTGCCTCCACACTTTCCCTCTCCTCTGTGCCCAGTGGCCCCCCTAACCTGGCGGCCCTCTCTGCCAACGCTTTGCACCACTCTAACCCGTACACCTGCTGCCCCGACGTCGTGAGCCCCCCCCTAAAAATTTCCTGGGGGTCTCTCCTCCCCGTGGCCCAGACCTCTCTCCCTCTTGCCAGACTCGCAATCATCTCCTGCCACGTCCATCCTCTCTCCTCGTCCCGCTGCTTGATCCAGTCGAGGTTTCCACGGCGATCTGCCAGCGATGGCTCCTGAACACGCTGCTTGGTCTGGTTAAGGTGGGTTATTCTGTCACGATCGTCTACTAATGAGGAAGCGGACCAATGCGCAGCGTTGCGAGTGAACATGATGACTTTATTAACTTAAAGCAACCACGAAGAAAACAACAAATGACGATACGTGAAGTTCTAAACTGAAATACGACTAACAGCAACAAAGAAACAATAACCCACAAAACACAAAGGAAAACCGACAGTTTAAATATGGCTCCCAATCAGAGATAACGAGCCGACAGCTGACACTCGTTACCTCCGATTGGGAGTCACTCAGGTACACATAGAAAAAGCACAACTAGACTACCCAACATAGAAAACGAAAACACACCGAAACAAACACACCCTGGCACAACAACACGAGTCCATAGCCAGAGTGTGACAAAGTCAGGTCGACGTGATCAGAGTGTAGATTTATTTACAGGTCTTGGCGATCCAATGATGGAAGCGCCGCCGCCAGATCATACAAAATATACAAGTAGATTGACCAAATATCCACGGGCCCAAAATAAATATCCTCTGTATCAGGCTCAACCTATCAGAACGGACGCAGGTCGAGGGCGAGGCTGTACTGCCTCCCCTTTGAGAAACCAAATGGAATATGTCTAACAGGGACCTCAAACGAGTCGGCTTCATAACATAAGCCCTTGGCCCCCCGGGGACCATATATAATTACCCAATTGGCAATTACAACCAATTACAACTGGTTCTACAATGTAAAAAGCAATTTCCACATCCATTATTACATTGTTACGTTCGTCTTAATCAGACTTAATGATTATTAATGATATTTCAACACCATCGATACATGGAACAATCGTATTTTTTTCTTATTCAGCGTTCTGACTCCAAAGCGTGGAGCGGAGACCACCTAGTCCTATGCCTATGAGCACTGAGGTTTTAGACAGAATGACAGAGACATAGGCCACAGACACACGGAACTCCAACATAACCCGGGAAATATGAACAAAGGAAACCATACATTGAATTAAATCAACAGAACTTCTACCTCATGAATCTTGTGAAAGTTCGTGTGAACAATAAATATCGCGCCCACTCAGAGGATATTAAATGGGTTGGCTAAATGAAAATGTATTGTAGGCCTGTCAAATGTGAAACAGAAATGTCTACGTGTTTGCAATGAACGGTACGGGCAGGGAATGATGAAACGTTAGCAATTATTGTAGTATTAGATGGAATCTAGATTTACCACATAGGCATTTAAATGTGTGAAAGCAAGAGCAAACATTTCAACATGATAAAAAAAAAGCACTCTCTGGCGGGAGTTTGTAGAGCGCAAGTGAAGAGCCGCCACAGTAATAATTCATTTTAAACAAATTCCAAATGCGAGCTTCATAAGTAAATGATACATTTCAAGCCATTGTTACATACCAAAATACCAGTAGGCCTATGCTAGTAATGGTTGCCCCATTACTGAGGAGATTGCAAATCACCAAACAATTTTTGGAGCTGGATGTTAATTTATTATGGTAATCCTCTCTTCCGCTTCACCCGATTATATAGCTCTACAGCAAATCAGCAATCTGTTTGCTAGCTCACCACCCGACCTGTGTTGATTGACAGTTTTCTGGTCCAATCAGAGTGCACACTTCACTAGCCAATCTGTTGCAGTTTATTATTATTATTATTATTATTATTAATTTATTTTTTCTCCCCAATTTCGATCTTGTCTCGTCGCTGCAACTCCCCAACGGGCTCGGTAGGCGAAGGTCGAGTCATGCGTCCTCCGAAACATGACCCGCCAAACCGCCCTTCTTAACACCCACCCGCTTAACCCGGAAGCCGGACGCACCAATGTTCCGTAGGCAACACCGTTCAACTGACGACCGAGGTCAGCCTGCAGGCGTCCGGCCTGCCACAAGGAGTCGCTAGAACGCGATGAGCCAAGTAAAGCCCCCCGGCCAAACCCTCCCTAACCCGGACAACGCTGGGCCAATTGTGCGCCGCCCTATGGGACTCCCGATCATGGCCGGTTGTGATACAACCCTGGATCGAACCCGGGTCTGTAGTGACGCCTCAAGTACTGAGATGCGCCACTCGGGAGGCCCAGTTACATTTTTATTTTATTTTTACAGTTTACAGTTTTTAGTTTGACAGTTTATTTTTTTGCTACTGTCTCTGTCTGCATGTAGAGTAATCCACATAGGCTCTGTGCCACAAAATTAGTAACACAAACATTACAAAACATGTCCAGATAAGTTAAAGTCATCAGTCTCAAGTCAAAGTCCAATTTGTAAGTCGCTCTGGATAAGAGCATCTGCTAAATGACGAAAATGTAAATGAAAATGTAAAGTCGAGTCCCGAGTGTAACACCCGAGTCCCGAGGCTCCAAGTCCAAGTCAAGTCTCAAGTTATTTTGTTTTCTATCAAGTCGAGTCTCAAGTAATCAAATTTGTGACTTGAGTCAGTCTCGAGTCCAAGTCATGTGACTCGAGTCCACAACTCTGGTGGGAACAGATTTGTTAAATTAAAGTCACTTCCTGGTGTTTTTACAGTCTTTTATGTCCAACAATGAAAATATAAATAAACACAATTTTGGGGAACAAATATATTAAAACCACCTTTTGGCCAAATTCGGCCGCCAGTTGGGGAATCCTGCTGTAGACCCACTATTTACCAAGAGAGTTTTCATCTATATTTTTCATAGCTGTCTATTTACCACCACAAACCGATGCTGGCACTAAGACCGCACTCAATGAGCTGTATAAGGCCATAAGCAAACAAGAAAATGCTAATCCAGAAGCCAATGATGCGCTCAATATGGAACTGGTCCGATGAAGCGGATGCTAAGCTACAGGACTGTTTCTCTAGCACAGACTGGAATATGTTCTGAGATTCATCCGATGGCATTGAAGAGTTTACCACATCAGTCACCGGCTTCATTAATAAGTGCATCGATGATGTCGTCCCCACAGTGACTATAAGTACATATCCCAACCAGAAGCCATGGAATTACAGGCTACATCCGCACTGAGCTAAAGGCTAGAGCATCCACTTTCAAGGAGCGGGACACTAACCAGGACGCTTAAAATAAATCCAGTTACGCCCTCTGACGAACCATCAAACATGCAAATCGTCAATACAGGACTAAGCATGCGCTGACCTACATAAGGGACATCTGCGGCATCTGCCATATGATTGATAGAAAAAGAACGTTTCCAGGACAACCGGTTTCCGAGATATGATTTGTTTGGGGTTTTTGGGGTTATTTCTGCAGTACCGGAAAATCTCCCAGGCGGCGACGGACGGTATATGGTAAATGGACACTTCATCACCAAATTGACATGGCCGTTTCTCGTAAACGGAACAGACTTCAAAGATGAAACTCGACAAGCCGAGGGGTGGCCAAATGTACTTTTTGCCTAACGCTCTTTGAGTTAATGGACATTTTCTGGGATTAAAGGTTGAATATGGTAATACAGTGCTAATTTTACCGCTGCACGTCAAAGTACATAAACCTACGGTGTAAGGAAAAATAGAAACAATGCAATTTATCTATCATAGTTTACGAGAAATCGTACAAGTGACAATTCGTGATGCTAAAAAATAGATGTTTTTTGTAGAAAAACGTTATAGATCCAGTTGAGGGGAGTTAAGGTGAATCCATTAAGGCGGGTTTCAGAGCTCTACGTGATTTCTGGTATTTTCTGAATGAAGTTTGTCCAGCTGCAATAAGTTAGGTGCATTGTCATATTGGTAATGGACAGTGTCCATTGCCAATATGTTTAAACAGGGCGTTACCATCACAAAATGCCCATTGTAATATATTGCCAATGGACAGTGTCCATTTGCCATATGATATATTGCCAGTTCCAAATGTTAATATTGCAACTGGACAGACTCACACAGCCAGGACACAGAGACAGCACCCATAGAGACTTGCTCTAGCCTGACAAGTGCTTCCAGGACACAGAGACAGCACCCATATAGAGACATGCTCTAGCCTGACAAGTGTTCACACTACCCATCAGACCTCAGAGAAAAACTCACACACACAGCCAAGATGGAGTGACAAAGTGTGGGGCTTACAGATGCACAGAGCCTGCAATAGTTTCTGGTGCTCGAACCATCAAAGAACCGTCAGACCTAGAGCTCTGAAACGTTGTACACCTGTTCTAAAGCTAAAGTTGGTCCTGCACAGTGAGTTATGTGGCTCTAGAATGTTCTCAGACTGAGAAACAGCGTCGTCCATTTGCAATATATTCATTTTATTTCTAACATCACGAAAATGACACAATTCAGAAAAGTCCCAGAAACACAAGACTAGGTGCATTGAAACCGCCTCGGCCCGTAGAAACGGACCCTACAAGTTTCTGGCCGATAGCCAGGACAGTGTCCATTTCCAATATATTTAATTAGGGATTTACCATCACCAAATGGACAGGCTAAAATCATCACTGAACGGCAAAACGGCATCACAATAGTCTCTAGGCCGTTCCGAGTTCAACTTAACAGTAGCTCGCTCGGTCTGACCACAGCGATTGTGCAAAAAAGTTGGCCCGAAGTGAACCCTGATTAGTAGTGATTTCAAAATGCTTTTGACATATTGCGGCCTCTGGGTCACACAGAGTAATGGACTGTCGTTTCTCTTTGCTTATTTGAGCTGTTCTTGCCATAATATGGCTTGGTCTTTTACCAAATAGGGCTATCTTCTGTACCTTGTCACAACATAACTAATTGGCTCAAACACATTAAAAAGGAAAGAAATTCCACAAATTAACTTTTAACAAGGCACATCTGTTAATTGAAATGCATTTCAGGTGACTACCTCATGAAGGTGGTTGAAAGACCCTTTGCCCTGTCACAGTGGCGGTTTTACACGGAGGCCGGGGGAGGCCCGTGCCTCCCTGGAAATGTCCCTGGCCACCCCTGTGGCCCCCCCGTGCTGACCAAATAAAAAATTATGAATTTATAACTATTTTACACGCGAGCGCCAAAAGCGGAACTAATGCAACGCTCTACACGGCAACATTCTACACGGGTAAATTAGAGTGGCGCACCCAAAAACTGTATCCTGCCATCTGCCTGCCTGCCACGTGTGGTGCTGCTTCGGTGAATGAGAGCTCAGCAACTACTATTTGCGAGAGGAGCTACGATTTGCAGGAGTCGAAGGTAAGAAAAACGATTTAATATCATAAGTGACTTGTTGTTCTTGCACATAGCCTACATGTTCCTTTTGTTCCTCACACATAAATCAAATCAAGTTTTTAAATGTCTGGTCTCGATTTGTTTAGAAATGTAATCATATCTAAGCAAACTCATCGAAGCAGAAGCAAATATCCAAATGTTAGTAGGCTATCCTTGCTAGGTCTACACAATGTTGTGATGTTAACCACGTAACTTCATCCGTCTTGGCTGTTGCATCGCGATAACAAATACATTTTTAGTAAAGTAATCAACAGGTTATCTGCCAGTGTTAAGTAGGGAGGGATGGTTAGGTAACAAAATGTAATGCCCCTACGTTTTTTCTTCTTCTAATAGTTATCATGAAACGAGGAAGGGACATAAAGTCATTTTTTGCCCCAGCAAACAAAAAAGTGAGAGAAACAAATCGAGGTTTTGAGAAAGTTGAGGAAGAGGGAGAGCCAGCATGTGATGAAAGTGAGGGGTCTGACAAAGAGAGGGAAATTCCAGAGGGTGAGGAGGATGAAGAAGAGGGTGAGGAGGATGAAGAAGAGGGTGAGGAGAATGAAGAAGAGGGCGAGGAGAATGAAGAAGAGGGTGAGAAGCATGAAGAAGAAAGCATACAGGGACAGAGAGATGAACAGCCAGAGGGACAGCAAGTGGATCCATGTGGATCAAGTACTGCACCATCAGGTTTGTGATGAGGAAGGTTCTTACTATTCGCAAAGCAATGCAATTACAATGTAATGGTAGGCCTGCTGGGTGTCCTTAAAATGCTGCTTTCTGCTGTTAATTCTTTTTTGTGTCAATATGGCTCTGTTTTTTTTTTTAAGTAAATACTTTGCCTACATTTTGAAATACATGCAGATATACAGTAAATAAATGTTGTAGTTGTGCCCTATGTTTACTGTCCATCTTCTTCAGATATCAGCAAGTCTAAGTATGACGTACCAGTACAGCCGAACTTGAAGATATTCCCAACCACACTGATGGGGGACAGAAGACGAAGCTTCAGACCAAACTGGTACACTACTCATCCATGGCTTGAGTATTCTGTAATGACGGACTCTACATGTTGCTATGCATGTAGACATTTTAGCACACCAAATGCCCCAGACACCGTTTTTGTTTCAACACCTGGTTTTACAAACTGGATAAAGGCAACTATGAGAAATGCAGGGTTTTCACTACATGCAAAGTCTGAACGACACAAGTGTGCAATGATCGCATGGAGGGATTATCAAAGAGCTGTTAGAACTGACGTTTGAAATACTGAAACTGAACTGTTTATAATCTTTGAATATCATGTGTTGCCAGTTTTTTTATGTGTGCCCCCCTGATTAAACACTGGCCCCTCCTTGGCCCCCCTAGTAAAATGTGTCTAGAACCGCCACTGCCCTGTCATCAAGGCAAAGGGTGGCTACTTTTAAGAATCTCAAATATAACATATATTTTGATTTGTTTAACACTTTTTTGGTTACTACATGATTCCATATGTGTTATTTCATAATTTTGATGTCTTCACTATTATTCTACAATGTAGAAAATAGTAAAAATAAAGAAAAACCCTAGAATGAGTAGGTGTGTCCAAACTTTTGACTGGTACTGTACATCAGAAGCCATGAAAAGCATTGAAAGGCTGGTTATGACTCACATCAACACCATCATCCCAGTCACCCTGGACCCACTCCTATTCACATACAGCCCCAACAGATCCACAGATGACCCAATTTACATTGCACTCCACACTGCCCTTTCCCACTTGGACAAACGTAACACCTACGTGAGACTGCTGTTCATTGGCTACAGCTCAGCGTTCAATACCATAGTGCCCTCCAAGCTCATCACTAAGCTAAGGACCCTGGGACTGAACACCTCCCTCTGCAACTGGATCCTGGACTTCGTGACGGGAAGCCCCTAGGTGATGAGGGTTGGCAACAGCACAGCCGCCACGCTGACCCTCAACATGGGGGCCCCTCAGGGGTGCCTGCTTAGTCCCCTCCTGTACTCCCTGTTCACCCACGACCGCGTGGCCGAGCACGACTCCAACACCTTCATTAACCGACGACACGACAGTGGTAGGCCTGATCACCGATGGCAGTGTGGTGCCATGACAACAACCTCTCCCTCAATGTCAGCAAGACAAATGAGCTGATCGTGGAAACGGAGGACATCGACGGGGAGCAAGTCGAGAGCTTCAAGTTCCTCGGTGTCCACATCAGTAAGGATCTATCATGGTCTATAGAGCCCTACAGTGGAGGTGTCATAATACCCATAAAACCTAGCGGTCAAACAGGGAAATGGTTCCAATCGTTTTTCCACCATTAATTTTTCCCCATCTGGAATTTTAGAAACACTTAGAATAAGGGCTGTATTTCGTGTAGGATTACCCTGGCCTGACGTTTTGATAACCATGTAAATCTCTCTCGGACAAGGTGACTTTTATCGATATATTCAGCTCATTTACTCTCAGATTCAGAACTGGTCATTAGAATCAAAGTAGACAAGACTACAAATCCCTGCAAGCTCCTGCACGTCCTCTCTAGCTGGCACCTTTGCTAAAAGATATTGTGTCATTTTAAAACTTGCACAAGACAGTTGTTGACAGGTGTATAAAATAGAGCACACAGCCATGCATTCTCCATAGACAAACATTGGCAGTAGAATGGCCTTACTGAAGAGCTCAGTGACTTTCAACGTGGCACAGCTATAGGATGCCACCTTTCCAATAAGTCAGTTCGTCAAATTTCTTCCCTGCTAGAGCTGCCCCGGTCAACTGTAAGTGCTGTTATTGTGAAGTGGAAATATCTAGGAGCAACAATGGCTCAGCCGCACAGTGGTAGGCCCCACAAGGTCACAGAATGGGACCGCCGAGTGCTGAAGTGCGTAAAAATCACCTGTCCTCGGTTGCAACACTCACTACCGAGTTCAAAACTGCCTCTGGAAGCAACGTCAGCACAATAACTGTTTGTCGGGAGCTTCATGAAATGGGTTTTTCCATGGCCGAGCAGCCGCACACAAGCCTAAGATCACCATGCGCAATGCCAAGCAAAAAAATCACCACAATGCCGAGCGTCGGCTGGAGTGGTGTAAAGCTCATAGCCATTGGACTCTGGAGAAGTGGAAACATGTTCTCTGGAGTGATGAATCACGCTTCAATCAATCAATGAAATGTATTTATAAAGCCCTTTTTACATCAGCAGATGTCACAAAGTGCTATACAGAAACCCAGCCTAAAACCCCAAACAGCAAGCAATGCAGATATAGAAGCACGGTGGCTAGGAAAAAACTCCCTAGAAAGGCCGGAACCTAGGAAGAAACCTAGAGAGGAACCAGGCTCTGAGGGGTGGCCAGTCCTCTTCTGGCTGTGCCGGGTGGCGTTTACAAGAGTACATGGCCATTTAAAGCCAGATTGTTCTTCAAGATGATCAAACGTTCATAGATGACCAGCAGGGTCAAATAATAATCAGTGGTTGTAGAGGTTGCAACAGGTCAGCACCTCAGGAGTAAATGTCAGTTGGCTTTTCATAGCCGAGTATTCAGAGGTCGAGACAGCAGGTGCGGTAGAGAAAGAGAGAGTCGAAAACAGCAGGTTCAGGTTCGTCCGGTCAACAGGTCAGGGTTCCCTAGCCGCAGACAGAACAGTTGAAACTGGAGCAGCAGCACAACCAGGTGGACTGAGGACAGCAAGGAGACATAAGGCTTCACCATCTGGCAGTCCGACGGACAAATCTGGGTTTGGCGGATGCCAGGAGAACGCTACCTGCCCCAATGCATAGTGCCAACTGTAAAGTTTGGTGGAGGAGGAATAATGGTCTGGGGCTGTTTTTCATGGATTGGGCTAGGCCCCTTAGTTCCAGAGAAGGGAAATCTTAACGCTACAGCATACAATGATTTTCTAGATGATTCTGTGCTTCCAACTTTGTGGCAACAGTTTGGGGAAGGCCCTTTCCTGTTTCAGCATGACAATGACCCCGTGCACAAAGCGAGGTCCATACAGAAATGGTTTGTCAAGATCGGTGTGGAAGAACTTGACTGGCCTGCACAGAGCCCTGACCTCAACCCCATCGAACACCTTTGGGATGAATTGGAACGCCGACTGCGAGCCAGGCCTACTCGCCCAACATCAGTGCCCCGACCTCACTAATGCTCTTGTGGCTGAATGGAAGCAAGTCCCCGCAGCAATGTTCCAACATCTAGTGGAAAGCCTTCCCAGAAGAGTGGAGGCTGTTATAGCAGCAAAGGGGGGACCAACTCCATATTAATGCCCATGATTATGGAATGAGATGTTCGACAAGCAGGTGTCCACATGCTTTTGGTGATGTAGTGTAGTTAATCCAGAGATTCTTACCTTTGCCTCGATTCGGCAGTCTCGTCCAGATCATCATGGCATTTGTAGTTCTTTATGATAGCCACATTAGCAGCTAATTAGCGTTTCATTTTTGGGGGGGTAAATACAGGCGAATATATTGATAAAACCTTGTCCTAGAGAGATTTACACGGTTATCAAAACATCACGCCAGGGTAAGCCTACACGAAACACAACCCTTATTTAGTTTTTTTTGTTATCCCCTATGGGAAAAATGAATGGTGGAAAAACGATTAGAAACATTTCCTTGTTTGACCGCTAGGTTTTATGGGTATTTTACTCATACTGTGGCACTCTATAACACACCAACACAGTTGTGAAGAGGGCATGACAACACCTCTTCCTCATCAGGAGGCTGAAGAGATTTGGCATGGGGCCCTCAGATCCTCAAAAAGTTCTACAGCTGCACCATTGAGAGCATCTTGCCTGGCTGCATCACCGCCTGGTACGGCAACTGCTTGGCACCCGACCGCAAGGCGCTATAGAGGATGCTGCGTACCGCCCAGTACATCACCATCCAGGACCACTATACCAGGCGGTGTCCCTAAAAAGGCCCTAGAAATTGTCAATGACTCCAGACACCCCATGTCATAGACTGTTCTCTCAGCTACGGCAAGGCAAGCAGTACCGTTGCACCAAGTCTGGAACCAACAGGACCCTGAACAGCTTCTACCCCCAAGCCATAAGACTGCTAAATAGTTAGTTAAATAGTTAACCAATAGCTACCCAGACTATCTGGATTGACTCTTTTTGCACTAACTTTTCTGACTCATCACATACGCTGCTGCTACTGTTTATTATCTGTCCCTTTATTCCCAGTTATATGGACATATCTACCTCAATGACCTCTTAACCCTCTTAACCCTCACCTAACCCCTCCCCTTAACCACATCGACTTTATTATTACTTTTACAATTACGTGTTATTATATGTATTGTTGGGAAGGGCCCGTAAGTAAGCCTTTCACTGTTAGTCCACACCTGTTGTCCCTTCCCCTCCTTTCCCCCCTCCTCTCCTCTCCTCTCCTCTCCTCTCTCCTCTCCTCTCCTCTCCTCTCCTCTCCTCTCCTCTCCTCTCCTCTCCTCTCCTCTCCTCTCCTCTCCTCTCCTCTCCTCTCCTCTCCTCTCCTCTCCTCTCCTCTCCTCTCCTCTCCTCTCCTCTCCTCTCCTCTCCTCTCCTCTCCTCTCCTCTCCCCTCCTCCTCTCCTCTCCTCTCCCCTCCTCTCCCCTCTCCTCCTCCACTCAATCTCATCTCTCCCCACTCTCCTACCCTCTCCCCTCCCCTCCTCTTCTCCCCTCTCCCCTCCTCTCCTCTCCTCTCCTCTCCTCTCCTCTCCTCTCCTCTCCTCTCCTCTCCTCTCCTCTCCTCTCCTCTCCTCTCCTCTCCTCTCCTCTCCTCTCCTCTCCTCTCCTCTCCTCTCCTCTCCTCTCCTCTCCTCTCTCTCTTCTCCTCTCCTCTCCTCTCCTCTCCCCTCCTCCTCTCCTCTCCTCTCCCCTCCTCTCCCCTCTCCTCCTCCACTCAATCTCATCTCTCCCCACTCTCCTACCCTCTCCCCTCCCCTCCTCTTCTCTCCTCTCCTCTCCTCTCCTCTCCTCTCCTCTCCTCTCCTCTCCTCTCCTCTCCTCTCCTCTCCTCTCCTCTCCTCTCCTCTCCTCTCCTCTCCTCTCCTCTCCTCTCCTCTCCCTCCTCTCCTCTCCTCTCCTCTCCTCTCCTCTCCTCTCCTCTCCTCTCCTCTCCTCTCCTCCACTCTCTCCCCTCCACTCACTCCCCTCCTCTCCCTCTCCTCTCCTCTCCTCTCTCCCCCTCTCCCCCCGGCCCCAAAGTGCACTAGGCTCTCCGTCTCTCTCCTCTTCCCGTTGCTGTGGTAAGCCACAGCCTCTCTAGGGAGTTGTAATTTTTACAGGGTGATTTAAAACGTAGTCCTGCTGTTTGGTAATCTGGATCAGCTGTATCAGTCGTTACACAGGGAGACGTTCATTTAGCAGATCAATTAACCACTCAGAACAATCGTCCCAAATGGCACCCCTATTCCATTTATAGTGCACTGCTTTTGACAAGGGCTTTTGACATAGTGGGGGTAATTTAAGTTGGACACGCAAGCACGCACACACACACACACACACACGCACACACACACACGCACGCACGCACGCACACACACACACACACACACGCACGCACGCACGCACGCACGCACACACTAGATCGCGCAAGCGTCCGGGAGGCACATTTCAGGAAGGACGTCTAATCAGCCTTACAGCATATCCAGTACCTTTAGTAGACAGGATGAAACAGCATCTCTGTGGGGTTCTAAAGGTGTGTGTGTGTGTGTGTGTGTGAGTGTGTGTGTACAAGCTTGAGTGTGTGTGTGTATCTAGGTCCCTTACCTTAAAGACATCTTGTGTA